>NW_020867745.1:0-34674 GCF_003369695.1 Bos indicus x Bos taurus
TCGCCAGCTGGGCCGCAGGATTCATGCCTGCTCAGCTGCCTGATAATCGCCAGCTGGGCCGCAGGATTCATGCCTGCTCAGCTGCCTGATAATCGCCAGCTGGGCCGCAGGATTCATGCCTGCTCAGCTGGCTGATAATCGCCAGCTGGGCCGCAGGATTCATGCCTGCTCAGCTGCCTGATAATCGCCAGCTGGGCCGCAGGATTCATGCCTGCTTTCCTGCCTGATAATCGCCAGCTGGGCCGCAGGATTCATGCCTGCTTCCTGCCTGATAATCGCCAGCTGGGCCGCAGGATTCATGCCTGCTTTCCTGCCTGATAATCGCCAGCTGGGCCGCAGGATTCATGCCTGCTCAGCTGCCTGATAATCGCCAGCTGGGCCGCAGGATTCATGCCTGCTCAGCTGCCTGATAATCGCCAGCTGGGCCGCAGGATTCATGCCTGCTCATCTGCTGATAATCGCCAGCTGGGCCGCAGGATTCATGCCTGCTCAGCTGCCTGACAATCGCCAGCTGGGCCGCAGGATTCATGCCTGCTTTCCTGCCTGATAATCGCCAGCTGGGCCGCAGGATTCATGCCTGCTCAGCTGCCTGATAATCGCCAGCTGGGCCGCAGGATTCATGCCTGCTTTCTGCCTGATAATCGCCAGCTGGGCCGCAGAATCATGCCTGCTCAGCTGCCTGATAATCGCCAGCTGGGCCGCAGGATTCATGCCTGCTCAGCTGCGTGATAATCGCCAGCTGGGCCGCAGGATTCATGCCTGCTCAGCTGCTTGATAATCGCCAGCTGGGCCGCAGGATTCATGCCTGCTCAGGCACATGATCGCGTGCAGGAGAGCTACCTGATCAGCACATGAGCAGTCACATGATCAGCGCCTCTCAGTCACCTGATCACTGCATGACAGCCACGTGATCATGCCTGCTGGGCCGGGATCAGCGCCTGCTCATGCTGATAATCGCCAGCTGGGCCGCAGGATTCATGCCTGCTCAGCTGCCTGATAATCGCCAGCTGGGCCGCAGGATTCATGCCTGCTCAGCTGCTTGATAATCGCCAGCTGGGCCGCAGGATTCATGCCTGCTCAGCTGCCTGATAATCGCCAGCTGGGCCGCAGGATTCATGCCTGCTTTCCTGCCTGATAATCGCCAGCTGGGCCGCAGGATTCATGCCTGCTCAGCTGCCTGATAATCGCCAGCTGGGCCGCAGGATTCATGCCTGCTCAGCTGCCTGATAATCGCCAGCTGGGCCGCAGGATTCATGCCTGCTCAGCTGCTGATAATCGCCAGCTGGGCCGCAGGATTCATGCCTGCTCAGCTGCCTGATAATCGCCAGCTGGGCCGCAGGATTCATGCCTGCTCAGCTGCCTGATAATCGCCAGCTGGGCCGCAGGATTCATGCCTGCTTTCCTGCCTGATAATCGCCAGCTGGGCCGCAGGATTCATGCCTGCTTTCCTGCCTGATAATCGCCAGCTGGGCCGCAGGATTCATGCCTGCTCAGCTGCCTGATAATCGCCAGCTGGGCCGCAGGATTCATGCCTGCTCAGCTGCCTGATAATCGCCAGCTGGGCCGCAGGATTCATGCCTGCTTCCTGCTGATAATCGCCAGCTGGGCCGCAGGATTCATGCCTGCTCAGCTGCCTGATAATCGCCAGCTGGGCCGCAGGATTCATGCCTGCTCCTGCCTGATAATCGCCAGCTGGGCCGCAGGATTCATGCCTGCTCAGCTGCCTGATAATCGCCAGCTGGGCCGCAGGATTCATGCCTGCTCAGCTGCTTGATAATCGCCAGCTGGGCCGCAGGATTCATGCCTGCTCTCCTGCCTGATAATCGCCAGCTGGGCCGCAGGATTCATGCCTGCTCAGCTGCCTGATAATCGCCAGCTGGGCCGCAGGATTCATGCCTGCTCACTGCCTGATAATCGCCAGCTGGGCCGCAGGATTCATGCCTGCTCAGCTGCCTGATAATCGCCAGCTGGGCCGCAGGATTCATGCCTGCTCAGCTGCCTGATAATCGCCAGCTGGGCCGCAGGATTCATGCCTGCTCAGGCACATGACCGTGCCAGGAGAGCTACCTGATCAGCACATGAGCATCACATGATCAGCGCCTCTCAGTCACCTGATCACTGCATGACAGCCAGGATCAGTGCCTGCTGGGGACAGGATCAGCGCCTGCTCACCTGCTTGATAATCGCCAGCTGGGCCGCAGGATTCATGCCTGCTCAGCTGCCTGATAATCGCCAGCTGGGCCGCAGGATTCATGCCTGCTCATCTGCTGATAATCGCCAGCTGGGCCGCAGGATTCATGCCTGCTCAGCTGCCTGATAATCGCCAGCTGGGCCGCAGGATTCATGCCTGCTCAGCTGCCTGATAATCGCCAGCTGGGCCGCAGGATTCATGCCTGCTTTCCTGCCTGATAATCGCCAGCTGGGCCGCAGGATTCATGCCTGCTCAGCTGCCTGATAATCGCCAGCTGGGCCGCAGGATTCATGCCTGCTCAGCTGCCTGATAATCGCCAGCTGGGCCGCAGGATTCATGCCTGCTTTCCTGCCTGATAATCGCCAGCTGGGCCGCAGGATTCATGCCTGCTCAGCTGCCTGATAATCGCCAGCTGGGCCGCAGGATTCATGCCTGCTCAGCTGCCTGATAATCGCCAGCTGGGCCGCAGGATTCATGCCTGCTTTCTGCCTGATAATCGCCAGCTGGGCCGCAGGATTCATGCCTGCTCAGCTGCCTGATAATCGCCAGCTGGGCCGCAGGATTCATGCCTGCTCATCTGCCTGATAATCGCCAGCTGGGCCGCAGGATTCATGCCTGCTCAGCTGCCTGATAATCGCCAGCTGGGCCGCAGGATTCATGCCTGCTCATCTGCCTGATAATCGCCAGCTGGGCCGCAGGATTCATGCCTGCTCAGCTGCCTGATAATCGCCAGCTGGGCCGCAGGATTCATGCCTGCTTTCTGCCTGATAATCGCCAGCTGGGCCGCAGGATTCATGCCTGCTCATCTGCCTGATAATCGCCAGCTGGGCCGCAGGATTCATGCCTGCTCAGCTGCTTGATAATCGCCAGCTGGGCCGCAGGATTCATGCCTGCTTTCCTGCCTGATAATCGCCAGCTGGGCCGCAGGATTCATGCCTGCTCAGCTGCCTGATAATCGCCAGCTGGGCCGCAGGATTCATGCCTGCTCAGCTGCGTGATAATCGCCAGCTGGGCCGCAGGATTCATGCCTGCTCAGCTGCCTGATAATCGCCAGCTGGGCCGCAGGATTCATGCCTGCTGAGGCACATGATCCGTGCAGGAGAGCTACCTGATCAGCACATGAGCAGTCACATGATCAGCGCCTCTGGTCACCTGATCACTGCATGACAGCCACGTGATCAGTGCCTGCTGAGGGACAGGATCATGCCTGCTCACTGCTTGATAATCGCCAGCTGGGCCGCAGGATTCATGCCTGCTCATCTGCTGATAATCGCCAGCTGGGCCGCAGGATTCATGCCTGCTCAGCTGCCTGATAATCGCCAGCTGGGCCGCAGGATTCATGCCTGCTCAGCTGCTGATAATCGCCAGCTGGGCCGCAGGATTCATGCCTGCTCATCTGCCTGATAATCGCCAGCTGGGCCGCAGGATTCATGCCTGCTCATCTGCCTGATAATCGCCAGCTGGGCCGCAGGATTCATGCCTGCTCAGCTGCCTGATAATCGCCAGCTGGGCCGCAGGATTCATGCCTGCTCAGCTGCCTGATAATCGCCAGCTGGGCCGCAGGATTCATGCCTGCTCATCTGCCTGATAATCGCCAGCTGGGCCGCAGGATTCATGCCTGCTCAGCTGCCTGATAATCGCCAGCTGGGCCGCAGGATTCATGCCTGCTCAGCTGCCTGATAATCGCCAGCTGGGCCGCAGGATTCATGCCTGCTCATCTGGCTGATAATCGCCAGCTGGGCCGCAGGATTCATGCCTGCTCAGCTGCCTGATAATCGCCAGCTGGGCCGCAGGATTCATGCCTGCTCAGCTGCCTGATAATCGCCAGCTGGGCCGCAGGATTCATGCCTGCTCAGCTGCCTGATAATCGCCAGCTGGGCCGCAGGATTCATGCCTGCTTTCCTGCCTGATAATCGCCAGCTGGGCCGCAGGATTCATGCCTGCTCAGCTGCCTGATAATCGCCAGCTGGGCCGCAGGATTCATGCCTGCTCAGCTGCCTGATAATCGCCAGCTGGGCCGCAGGATTCATGCCTGCTTTCCTGCCTGATAATCGCCAGCTGGGCCGCAGGATTCATGCCTGCTCAGCTGCCTGATAATCGCCAGCTGGGCCGCAGGATTCATGCCTGCTCAGCTGCCTGATAATCGCCAGCTGGGCCGCAGGATTCATGCCTGCTTTCCTGCCTGATAATCGCCAGCTGGGCCGCAGGATTCATGCCTGCTCAGCTGCCTGATAATCGCCAGCTGGGCCGCAGGATTCATGCCTGCTCAGCTGCCTGATAATCGCCAGCTGGGCCGCAGGATTCATGCCTGCTCAGCTGCCTGATAATCGCCAGCTGGGCCGCAGGATTCATGCCTGCTCAGCTGCCTGATAATCGCCAGCTGGGCCGCAGGATTCATGCCTGCTTCCTGCCTGATAATCGCCAGCTGGGCCGCAGGATTCATGCCTGCTCAGCTGCCTGATAATCGCCAGCTGGGCCGCAGGATTCATGCCTGCTTTCCTGCCTGATAATCGCCAGCTGGGCCGCAGGATTCATGCCTGCTCAGCTGCCTGATAATCGCCAGCTGGGCCGCAGGATTCATGCCTGCTCAGCTGCCTGATAATCGCCAGCTGGGCCGCAGGATTCATGCCTGCTTTCCTGCCTGATAATCGCCAGCTGGGCCGCAGGATTCATGCCTGCTCAGCTGCCTGATAATCGCCAGCTGGGCCGCAGGATTCATGCCTGCTTTCCTGCCTGATAATCGCCAGCTGGGCCGCAGGATTCATGCCTGCTCAGCTGCCTGATAATCGCCAGCTGGGCCGCAGGATTCATGCCTGCTCAGCTGCGTGATAATCGCCAGCTGGGCCGCAGGATTCATGCCTGCTCAGCTGCTTGATAATCGCCAGCTGGGCCGCAGGATTCATGCCTGCTGAGGCACATGATCCGTGCAGGAGAGCTACCTGATCAGCACATGAGCAGTCACATGATCAGCGCCTCTCAGTCACCTGATCACTGCATGACAGCCACGTGATCAGTGCCTGCTGAGGACGGGATCAGCGCCTGCTCACCTGCTTGATAATCGCCAGCTGGGCCGCAGGATTCATGCCTGCTCATCTGGCTGATAATCGCCAGCTGGGCCGCAGGATTCATGCCTGCTCATCTGGCTGATAATCGCCAGCTGGGCCGCAGGATTCATGCCTGCTCAGCTGCCTGATAATCGCCAGCTGGGCCGCAGGATTCATGCCTGCTTTCCTGCCTGATAATCGCCAGCTGGGCCGCAGGATTCATGCCTGCTCAGCTGCTTGATAATCGCCAGCTGGGCCGCAGGATTCATGCCTGCTCAGCTGCCTGATAATCGCCAGCTGGGCCGCAGGATTCATGCCTGCTCAGCTGCCTGATAATCGCCAGCTGGGCCGCAGGATTCATGCCTGCTCAGCTGCCTGATAATCGCCAGCTGGGCCGCAGGATTCATGCCTGCTCAGCTGCCTGATAATCGCCAGCTGGGCCGCAGGATTCATGCCTGCTTTCTGCCTGATAATCGCCAGCTGGGCCGCAGGATTCATGCCTGCTCAGCTGCCTGATAATCGCCAGCTGGGCCGCAGGATTCATGCCTGCTTTCCTGCCTGATAATCGCCAGCTGGGCCGCAGGATTCATGCCTGCTCAGCTGCCTGATAATCGCCAGCTGGGCCGCAGGATTCATGCCTGCTCAGCTGCCTGATAATCGCCAGCTGGGCCGCAGGATTCATGCCTGCTTTCCTGCCTGATAATCGCCAGCTGGGCCGCAGGATTCATGCCTGCTCAGCTGCCTGATAATCGCCAGCTGGGCCGCAGGATTCATGCCTGCTCAGCTGCCTGATAATCGCCAGCTGGGCCGCAGGATTCATGCCTGCTCATCTGCCTGATAATCGCCAGCTGGGCCGCAGGATTCATGCCTGCTCAGCTGCCTGATAATCGCCAGCTGGGCCGCAGGATTCATGCCTGCTCCTGCCTGATAATCGCCAGCTGGGCCGCAGGATTCATGCCTGCTCAGCTGCCTGATAATCGCCAGCTGGGCCGCAGGATTCATGCCTGCTCAGCTGCCTGATAATCGCCAGCTGGGCCGCAGGATTCATGCCTGCTCAGCTGCCTGATAATCGCCAGCTGGGCCGCAGGATTCATGCCTGCTCAGCTGCGTGATAATCGCCAGCTGGGCCGCAGGATTCATGCCTGCTCAGCTGCCTGATAATCGCCAGCTGGGCCGCAGGATTCATGCCTGCTGAGGCACATGATCCGTGCAGGAGAGCTACCTGATCAGCACATGAGCAGTCACATGATCAGCGCCTCTCAGTCACCTGATCACTGCATGACAGCCACGTGATCAGTGCCTGCTGAGGGACGGGATCAGCGCCTGCTCACCTGCTTGATAATCGCCAGCTGGGCCGCAGGATTCATGCCTGCTCATCTGGCTGATAATCGCCAGCTGGGCCGCAGGATTCATGCCTGCTCATCTGCTGATAATCGCCAGCTGGGCCGCAGGATTCATGCCTGCTCAGCTGCCTGATAATCGCCAGCTGGGCCGCAGGATTCATGCCTGCTCAGCTGCCTGATAATCGCCAGCTGGGCCGCAGGATTCATGCCTGCTCAGCTGCCTGATAATCGCCAGCTGGGCCGCAGGATTCATGCCTGCTTCCTGCCTGATAATCGCCAGCTGGGCCGCAGGATTCATGCCTGCTCAGCTGCCTGATAATCGCCAGCTGGGCCGCAGGATTCATGCCTGCTTTCCTGCCTGATAATCGCCAGCTGGGCCGCAGGATTCATGCCTGCTCAGCTGCCTGATAATCGCCAGCTGGGCCGCAGGATTCATGCCTGCTCAGCTGCCTGATAATCGCCAGCTGGGCCGCAGGATTCATGCCTGCTTTCCTGCCTGATAATCGCCAGCTGGGCCGCAGGATTCATGCCTGCTCAGCTGCCTGATAATCGCCAGCTGGGCCGCAGGATTCATGCCTGCTCAGCTGCCTGATAATCGCCAGCTGGGCCGCAGGATTCATGCCTGCTCCTGCCTGATAATCGCCAGCTGGGCCGCAGGATTCATGCCTGCTTTCCTGCCTGATAATCGCCAGCTGGGCCGCAGGATTCATGCCTGCTTTCCTGCCTGATAATCGCCAGCTGGGCCGCAGGATTCATGCCTGCTCAGCTGCCTGATAATCGCCAGCTGGGCCGCAGGATTCATGCCTGCTCAGCTGCCTGATAATCGCCAGCTGGGCCGCAGGATTCATGCCTGCTCATCTGGCTGATAATCGCCAGCTGGGCCGCAGGATTCATGCCTGCTCAGCTGCCTGATAATCGCCAGCTGGGCCGCAGGATTCATGCCTGCTTTCCTGCCTGATAATCGCCAGCTGGGCCGCAGGATTCATGCCTGCTCAGCTGCCTGATAATCGCCAGCTGGGCCGCAGGATTCATGCCTGCTTTCCTGCCTGATAATCGCCAGCTGGGCCGCAGGATTCATGCCTGCTCAGCTGCCTGATAATCGCCAGCTGGGCCGCAGGATTCATGCCTGCTCAGCTGCCTGATAATCGCCAGCTGGGCCGCAGGATTCATGCCTGCTCAGCTGCTTGATAATCGCCAGCTGGGCCGCAGGATTCATGCCTGCTGAGGCACATGATCCGTGCAGGAGAGCTACCTGATCAGCACATGAGCAGTCACATGATCAGCGCCTCTCAGTCACCTGATCACTGCATGACAGCCACGTGATCAGTGCCTGCTGAGGGACGGGATCAGCGCCTGCTCATCTGCTGATAATCGCCAGCTGGGCCGCAGGATTCATGCCTGCTCAGCTGCCTGATAATCGCCAGCTGGGCCGCAGGATTCATGCCTGCTCAGCTGCTTGATAATCGCCAGCTGGGCCGCAGGATTCATGCCTGCTCAGCTGCCTGATAATCGCCAGCTGGGCCGCAGGATTCATGCCTGCTTTCTGCCTGATAATCGCCAGCTGGGCCGCAGGATTCATGCCTGCTCAGCTGCCTGATAATCGCCAGCTGGGCCGCAGGATTCATGCCTGCTCAGCTGCCTGATAATCGCCAGCTGGGCCGCAGGATTCATGCCTGCTTTCCTGCCTGATAATCGCCAGCTGGGCCGCAGGATTCATGCCTGCTCAGCTGCCTGATAATCGCCAGCTGGGCCGCAGGATTCATGCCTGCTCAGCTGCCTGATAATCGCCAGCTGGGCCGCAGGATTCATGCCTGCTTTCTGCCTGATAATCGCCAGCTGGGCCGCAGGATTCATGCCTGCTTTCCTGCCTGATAATCGCCAGCTGGGCCGCAGGATTCATGCCTGCTCAGCTGCCTGATAATCGCCAGCTGGGCCGCAGGATTCATGCCTGCTCAGCTGCCTGATAATCGCCAGCTGGGCCGCAGGATTCATGCCTGCTCCTGCCTGATAATCGCCAGCTGGGCCGCAGGATTCATGCCTGCTCAGCTGCCTGATAATCGCCAGCTGGGCCGCAGGATTCATGCCTGCTTTCCTGCCTGATAATCGCCAGCTGGGCCGCAGGATTCATGCCTGCTTTCCTGCCTGATAATCGCCAGCTGGGCCGCAGGATTCATGCCTGCTCAGCTGCCTGATAATCGCCAGCTGGGCCGCAGGATTCATGCCTGCTTTCCTGCCTGATAATCGCCAGCTGGGCCGCAGGATTCATGCCTGCTCAGCTGCCTGATAATCGCCAGCTGGGCCGCAGGATTCATGCCTGCTTTCCTGCCTGATAATCGCCAGCTGGGCCGCAGGATTCATGCCTGCTCAGCTGCCTGATAATCGCCAGCTGGGCCGCAGGATTCATGCCTGCTCAGCTGCCTGATAATCGCCAGCTGGGCCGCAGGATTCATGCCTGCTGCTGAGGCACATGATCCGTGCAGGAGAGCTCCTGATCAGCACATGAGCAGTCACATGATCAGCGCCTCTCAGTCACCTGATCACTGCATGACAGCCACGTGATCAGTGCCTGCTGGGGACAGGATCATGCCTGCTCACTGCTTGATAATCGCCAGCTGGGCCGCAGGATTCATGCCTGCTCATCTGCCTGATAATCGCCAGCTGGGCCGCAGGATTCATGCCTGCTCATCTGCTTGATAATCGCCAGCTGGGCCGCAGGATTCATGCCTGCTCAGCTGCCTGACAATCGCCAGCTGGGCCGCAGGATTCATGCCTGCTCAGCTGCTTGATAATCGCCAGCTGGGCCGCAGGATTCATGCCTGCTCAGCTGCTGATAATCGCCAGCTGGGCCGCAGGATTCATGCCTGCTCATCTGCCTGATAATCGCCAGCTGGGCCGCAGGATTCATGCCTGCTCAGCTGCCTGATAATCGCCAGCTGGGCCGCAGGATTCATGCCTGCTCAGCTGCCTGATAATCGCCAGCTGGGCCGCAGGATTCATGCCTGCTCATCTGGCTGATAATCGCCAGCTGGGCCGCAGGATTCATGCCTGCTCAGCTGCCTGATAATCGCCAGCTGGGCCGCAGGATTCATGCCTGCTCAGCTGCTTGATAATCGCCAGCTGGGCCGCAGGATTCATGCCTGCTCATCTGCCTGATAATCGCCAGCTGGGCCGCAGGATTCATGCCTGCTCAGCTGCCTGATAATCGCCAGCTGGGCCGCAGGATTCATGCCTGCTCAGCTGCCTGATAATCGCCAGCTGGGCCGCAGGATTCATGCCTGCTCAGCTGCCTGATAATCGCCAGCTGGGCCGCAGGATTCATGCCTGCTTTCCTGCCTGATAATCGCCAGCTGGGCCGCAGGATTCATGCCTGCTCAGCTGCCTGATAATCGCCAGCTGGGCCGCAGGATTCATGCCTGCTCAGCTGCCTGATAATCGCCAGCTGGGCCGCAGGATTCATGCCTGCTTTCTGCCTGATAATCGCCAGCTGGGCCGCAGGATTCATGCCTGCTCCTGCCTGATAATCGCCAGCTGGGCCGCAGGATTCATGCCTGCTCAGCTGCCTGATAATCGCCAGCTGGGCCGCAGGATTCATGCCTGCTCAGCTGCCTGATAATCGCCAGCTGGGCCGCAGGATTCATGCCTGCTCAGCTGCCTGATAATCGCCAGCTGGGCCGCAGGATTCATGCCTGCTCAGCTGCCTGATAATCGCCAGCTGGGCCGCAGGATTCATGCCTGCTCAGCTGCCTGATAATCGCCAGCTGGGCCGCAGGATTCATGCCTGCTCAGCTGCCTGATAATCGCCAGCTGGGCCGCAGGATTCATGCCTGCTTTCCTGCCTGATAATCGCCAGCTGGGCCGCAGGATTCATGCCTGCTCAGCTGCCTGATAATCGCCAGCTGGGCCGCAGGATTCATGCCTGCTCAGCTGCCTGATAATCGCCAGCTGGGCCGCAGGATTCATGCCTGCTTTCCTGCCTGATAATCGCCAGCTGGGCCGCAGGATTCATGCCTGCTCAGCTGCCTGATAATCGCCAGCTGGGCCGCAGGATTCATGCCTGCTTTCTGCCTGATAATCGCCAGCTGGGCCGCAGGATTCATGCCTGCTCAGCTGCCTGATAATCGCCAGCTGGGCCGCAGGATTCATGCCTGCTCAGCTGCCTGATAATCGCCAGCTGGGCCGCAGGATTCATGCCTGCTTTCCTGCCTGATAATCGCCAGCTGGGCCGCAGGATTCATGCCTGCTCAGCTGCCTGATAATCGCCAGCTGGGCCGCAGGATTCATGCCTGCTTTCCTGCCTGATAATCGCCAGCTGGGCCGCAGGATTCATGCCTGCTCAGCTGCCTGATAATCGCCAGCTGGGCCGCAGGATTCATGCCTGCTCAGCTGCCTGATAATCGCCAGCTGGGCCGCAGGATTCATGCCTGCTCAGCTGCCTGATAATCGCCAGCTGGGCCGCAGGATTCATGCCTGCTCAGCTGCCTGATAATCGCCAGCTGGGCCGCAGGATTCATGCCTGCTCATCCTGCCTGATAATCGCCAGCTGGGCCGCAGGATTCATGCCTGCTCATCTGGCTGATAATCGCCAGCTGGGCCGCAGGATTCATGCCTGCTCAGCTGCCTGATAATCGCCAGCTGGGCCGCAGGATTCATGCCTGCTTTCCTGCCTGATAATCGCCAGCTGGGCCGCAGGATTCATGCCTGCTCAGCTGCCTGATAATCGCCAGCTGGGCCGCAGGATTCATGCCTGCTTTCCTGCCTGATAATCGCCAGCTGGGCCGCAGGATTCATGCCTGCTCAGCTGCCTGATAATCGCCAGCTGGGCCGCAGGATTCATGCCTGCTCAGCTGCCTGATAATCGCCAGCTGGGCCGCAGGATTCATGCCTGCTCAGCTGCTTGATAATCGCCAGCTGGGCCGCAGGATTCATGCCTGCTGAGGCACATGATCCGTGCAGGAGAGCTACCTGATCAGCACATGAGCAGTCACATGATCAGCGCCTCTCAGTCACCTGATCACTGCATGACAGCCACGTGATCAGTGCCTGCTGGGCCGGGATCAGCGCCTGCTCACCTGCTTGATAATCGCCAGCTGGGCCGCAGGATTCATGCCTGCTCATCTGCTGATAATCGCCAGCTGGGCCGCAGGATTCATGCCTGCTCAGCTGCCTGATAATCGCCAGCTGGGCCGCAGGATTCATGCCTGCTCAGCTGCCTGACAATCGCCAGCTGGGCCGCAGGATTCATGCCTGCTCAGCTGCCTGATAATCGCCAGCTGGGCCGCAGGATTCATGCCTGCTTTCCTGCCTGATAATCGCCAGCTGGGCCGCAGGATTCATGCCTGCTCAGCTGCCTGATAATCGCCAGCTGGGCCGCAGGATTCATGCCTGCTCAGCTGCTGATAATCGCCAGCTGGGCCGCAGGATTCATGCCTGCTCAGCTGCCTGATAATCGCCAGCTGGGCCGCAGGATTCATGCCTGCTCAGCTGCCTGACAATCGCCAGCTGGGCCGCAGGATTCATGCCTGCTCAGCTGCCTGATAATCGCCAGCTGGGCCGCAGGATTCATGCCTGCTTTCCTGCCTGATAATCGCCAGCTGGGCCGCAGGATTCATGCCTGCTCAGCTGCCTGATAATCGCCAGCTGGGCCGCAGGATTCATGCCTGCTTTCTGCCTGATAATCGCCAGCTGGGCCGCAGGATTCATGCCTGCTCAGCTGCCTGATAATCGCCAGCTGGGCCGCAGGATTCATGCCTGCTCAGCTGCCTGATAATCGCCAGCTGGGCCGCAGGATTCATGCCTGCTCAGCTGCCTGATAATCGCCAGCTGGGCCGCAGGATTCATGCCTGCTTTCCTGCCTGATAATCGCCAGCTGGGCCGCAGGATTCATGCCTGCTTTCCTGCCTGATAATCGCCAGCTGGGCCGCAGGATTCATGCCTGCTCATCTGCCTGATAATCGCCAGCTGGGCCGCAGGATTCATGCCTGCTCAGCTGCCTGATAATCGCCAGCTGGGCCGCAGGATTCATGCCTGCTCATCTGGCTGATAATCGCCAGCTGGGCCGCAGGATTCATGCCTGCTCAGCTGCCTGATAATCGCCAGCTGGGCCGCAGGATTCATGCCTGCTTTCCTGCCTGATAATCGCCAGCTGGGCCGCAGGATTCATGCCTGCTCAGCTGCCTGATAATCGCCAGCTGGGCCGCAGGATTCATGCCTGCTTTCCTGCCTGATAATCGCCAGCTGGGCCGCAGGATTCATGCCTGCTCAGCTGCCTGATAATCGCCAGCTGGGCCGCAGGATTCATGCCTGCTCAGCTGCGTGATAATCGCCAGCTGGGCCGCAGGATTCATGCCTGCTCAGCTGCTTGATAATCGCCAGCTGGGCCGCAGGATTCATGCCTGCTGAGGCACATGATCCGTGCAGGAGAGCTACCTGATCAGCACATGAGCAGTCACATGATCAGCGCCTCTCAGTCACCTGATCACTGCATGACAGCCACGTGATCAGTGCCTGCTGAGGGACGGGATCAGCGCCTGCTCACCTGCTGATAATCGCCAGCTGGGCCGCAGGATTCATGCCTGCTCAGCTGCCTGATAATCGCCAGCTGGGCCGCAGGATTCATGCCTGCTCAGCTGCCTGATAATCGCCAGCTGGGCCGCAGGATTCATGCCTGCTCAGCTGCCTGATAATCGCCAGCTGGGCCGCAGGATTCATGCCTGCTTTCCTGCCTGATAATCGCCAGCTGGGCCGCAGGATTCATGCCTGCTCAGCTGCCTGATAATCGCCAGCTGGGCCGCAGGATTCATGCCTGCTCAGCTGCCTGATAATCGCCAGCTGGGCCGCAGGATTCATGCCTGCTTTCCTGCCTGATAATCGCCAGCTGGGCCGCAGGATTCATGCCTGCTCAGCTGCCTGATAATCGCCAGCTGGGCCGCAGGATTCATGCCTGCTCAGCTGCCTGATAATCGCCAGCTGGGCCGCAGGATTCATGCCTGCTCAGCTGCCTGATAATCGCCAGCTGGGCCGCAGGATTCATGCCTGCTTTCTGCCTGATAATCGCCAGCTGGGCCGCAGGATTCATGCCTGCTCAGCTGCTGATAATCGCCAGCTGGGCCGCAGGATTCATGCCTGCTCAGCTGCCTGATAATCGCCAGCTGGGCCGCAGGATTCATGCCTGCTTCCTGCCTGATAATCGCCAGCTGGGCCGCAGGATTCATGCCTGCTCAGCTGCCTGATAATCGCCAGCTGGGCCGCAGGATTCATGCCTGCTTTCCTGCCTGATAATCGCCAGCTGGGCCGCAGGATTCATGCCTGCTCAGCTGCCTGATAATCGCCAGCTGGGCCGCAGGATTCATGCCTGCTCAGCTGCCTGATAATCGCCAGCTGGGCCGCAGGATTCATGCCTGCTCAGCTGCCTGATAATCGCCAGCTGGGCCGCAGGATTCATGCCTGCTCAGCTGCCTGATAATCGCCAGCTGGGCCGCAGGATTCATGCCTGCTCATCCTGCCTGATAATCGCCAGCTGGGCCGCAGGATTCATGCCTGCTCAGCTGCCTGATAATCGCCAGCTGGGCCGCAGGATTCATGCCTGCTCAGCTGCCTGATAATCGCCAGCTGGGCCGCAGGATTCATGCCTGCTCAGGCCATGATCCGTGCAGGAGAGCTACCTGATTCATGCCTGAGCAGTCCTGATAATCGCCAGCTGGGCCGCAGGATCATGCCTGCTCAGCTGCCTGATAATCGCCAGCTGGGCCGCAGGATTCATGCCTGCTCACCTGCTTGATAATCGCCAGCTGGGCCGCAGGATTCATGCCTGCTCATCTGGCTGATAATCGCCAGCTGGGCCGCAGGATTCATGCCTGCTCAGCTGCCTGATAATCGCCAGCTGGGCCGCAGGATTCATGCCTGCTCAGCTGCCTGACAATCGCCAGCTGGGCCGCAGGATTCATGCCTGCTCAGCTGCCTGATAATCGCCAGCTGGGCCGCAGGATTCATGCCTGCTCATCTGCCTGATAATCGCCAGCTGGGCCGCAGGATTCATGCCTGCTCAGCTGCCTGATAATCGCCAGCTGGGCCGCAGGATTCATGCCTGCTCAGCTGCCTGATAATCGCCAGCTGGGCCGCAGGATTCATGCCTGCTCATCTGCCTGATAATCGCCAGCTGGGCCGCAGGATTCATGCCTGCTCAGCTGCTGATAATCGCCAGCTGGGCCGCAGGATTCATGCCTGCTCAGCTGCCTGATAATCGCCAGCTGGGCCGCAGGATTCATGCCTGCTCAGCTGCCTGATAATCGCCAGCTGGGCCGCAGGATTCATGCCTGCTCATCTGCCTGATAATCGCCAGCTGGGCCGCAGGATTCATGCCTGCTCAGCTGCCTGATAATCGCCAGCTGGGCCGCAGGATTCATGCCTGCTCAGCTGCCTGATAATCGCCAGCTGGGCCGCAGGATTCATGCCTGCTCAGCTGCCTGATAATCGCCAGCTGGGCCGCAGGATTCATGCCTGCTCAGCTGCCTGATAATCGCCAGCTGGGCCGCAGGATTCATGCCTGCTCAGCTGCCTGATAATCGCCAGCTGGGCCGCAGGATTCATGCCTGCTCAGCTGCCTGATAATCGCCAGCTGGGCCGCAGGATTCATGCCTGCTCAGCTGCCTGATAATCGCCAGCTGGGCCGCAGGATTCATGCCTGCTCAGCTGCCTGATAATCGCCAGCTGGGCCGCAGGATTCATGCCTGCTTTCCTGCCTGATAATCGCCAGCTGGGCCGCAGGATTCATGCCTGCTCAGCTGCCTGATAATCGCCAGCTGGGCCGCAGGATTCATGCCTGCTCAGCTGCCTGATAATCGCCAGCTGGGCCGCAGGATTCATGCCTGCTCAGCTGCCTGATAATCGCCAGCTGGGCCGCAGGATTCATGCCTGCTCAGCTGCCTGATAATCGCCAGCTGGGCCGCAGGATTCATGCCTGCTTTCCTGCCTGATAATCGCCAGCTGGGCCGCAGGATTCATGCCTGCTCAGCTGCCTGATAATCGCCAGCTGGGCCGCAGGATTCATGCCTGCTCAGCTGCCTGATAATCGCCAGCTGGGCCGCAGGATTCATGCCTGCTTTCCTGCCTGATAATCGCCAGCTGGGCCGCAGGATTCATGCCTGCTCAGCTGCCTGATAATCGCCAGCTGGGCCGCAGGATTCATGCCTGCTCAGCTGCCTGATAATCGCCAGCTGGGCCGCAGGATTCATGCCTGCTCATCTGCCTGATAATCGCCAGCTGGGCCGCAGGATTCATGCCTGCTCAGCTGCCTGATAATCGCCAGCTGGGCCGCAGGATTCATGCCTGCTCAGCTGCCTGATAATCGCCAGCTGGGCCGCAGGATTCATGCCTGCTCAGCTGCCTGATAATCGCCAGCTGGGCCGCAGGATTCATGCCTGCTTTCCTGCCTGATAATCGCCAGCTGGGCCGCAGGATTCATGCCTGCTCAGCTGCCTGATAATCGCCAGCTGGGCCGCAGGATTCATGCCTGCTCAGCTGCCTGATAATCGCCAGCTGGGCCGCAGGATTCATGCCTGCTCAGCTGCTTGATAATCGCCAGCTGGGCCGCAGGATTCATGCCTGCTGAGGCACATGATCCGTGCAGGAGAGCTACCTGATCAGCACATGAGCAGTCACATGATCAGCGCCTCTCAGTCACCTGATCACTGCATGACAGCCACGTGATCAGTGCCTGCTGAGGGACGGGATCAGCGCCTGCTCACCTGCTTGATAATCGCCAGCTGGGCCGCAGGATTCATGCCTGCTCATCTGGCTGATAATCGCCAGCTGGGCCGCAGGATTCATGCCTGCTCATCTGCCTGATAATCGCCAGCTGGGCCGCAGGATTCATGCCTGCTCAGCTGCCTGATAATCGCCAGCTGGGCCGCAGGATTCATGCCTGCTCAGCTGCCTGATAATCGCCAGCTGGGCCGCAGGATTCATGCCTGCTCCTGCCTGATAATCGCCAGCTGGGCCGCAGGATTCATGCCTGCTCAGCTGCCTGATAATCGCCAGCTGGGCCGCAGGATTCATGCCTGCTCAGCTGCCTGATAATCGCCAGCTGGGCCGCAGGATTCATGCCTGCTCAGCTGCCTGATAATCGCCAGCTGGGCCGCAGGATTCATGCCTGCTCAGCTGCCTGATAATCGCCAGCTGGGCCGCAGGATTCATGCCTGCTCAGCTGCCTGATAATCGCCAGCTGGGCCGCAGGATTCATGCCTGCTTTCCTGCCTGATAATCGCCAGCTGGGCCGCAGGATTCATGCCTGCTCAGCTGCCTGATAATCGCCAGCTGGGCCGCAGGATTCATGCCTGCTTTCCTGCCTGATAATCGCCAGCTGGGCCGCAGGATTCATGCCTGCTCAGCTGCCTGATAATCGCCAGCTGGGCCGCAGGATTCATGCCTGCTCAGCTGCCTGATAATCGCCAGCTGGGCCGCAGGATTCATGCCTGCTCAGCTGCCTGATAATCGCCAGCTGGGCCGCAGGATTCATGCCTGCTCAGCTGCCTGATAATCGCCAGCTGGGCCGCAGGATTCATGCCTGCTCCTGCCTGATAATCGCCAGCTGGGCCGCAGGATTCATGCCTGCTCAGCTGCCTGATAATCGCCAGCTGGGCCGCAGGATTCATGCCTGCTCAGCTGCCTGATAATCGCCAGCTGGGCCGCAGGATTCATGCCTGCTCATCTGCTGATAATCGCCAGCTGGGCCGCAGGATTCATGCCTGCTCAGCTGCCTGATAATCGCCAGCTGGGCCGCAGGATTCATGCCTGCTTTCTGCCTGATAATCGCCAGCTGGGCCGCAGGATTCATGCCTGCTCAGCTGCCTGATAATCGCCAGCTGGGCCGCAGGATTCATGCCTGCTTTCCTGCCTGATAATCGCCAGCTGGGCCGCAGGATTCATGCCTGCTCAGCTGCCTGATAATCGCCAGCTGGGCCGCAGGATTCATGCCTGCTCAGCTGCCTGATAATCGCCAGCTGGGCCGCAGGATTCATGCCTGCTCAGCTGCTTGATAATCGCCAGCTGGGCCGCAGGATTCATGCCTGCTCAGGCCATGATCCGTGCAGGAGATTCTGCCTGATCAGCTGAGCCACATGATCATCGCCTCTCAGTCTGATTCACTGCATGACAGCCACGTGATAATGCCAGCTGAGGAGGATTCATGCCTGCTCATCTGCTGATAATCGCCAGCTGGGCCGCAGGATTCATGCCTGCTCAGCTGCCTGATAATCGCCAGCTGGGCCGCAGGATTCATGCCTGCTCAGCTGCTGATAATCGCCAGCTGGGCCGCAGGATTCATGCCTGCTCAGCTGCCTGATAATCGCCAGCTGGGCCGCAGGATTCATGCCTGCTTTCCTGCCTGATAATCGCCAGCTGGGCCGCAGGATTCATGCCTGCTCAGCTGCCTGATAATCGCCAGCTGGGCCGCAGGATTCATGCCTGCTCAGCTGCCTGATAATCGCCAGCTGGGCCGCAGGATTCATGCCTGCTTTCCTGCCTGATAATCGCCAGCTGGGCCGCAGGATTCATGCCTGCTCAGCTGCCTGATAATCGCCAGCTGGGCCGCAGGATTCATGCCTGCTCAGCTGCCTGATAATCGCCAGCTGGGCCGCAGGATTCATGCCTGCTCAGCTGCCTGATAATCGCCAGCTGGGCCGCAGGATTCATGCCTGCTTTCCTGCCTGATAATCGCCAGCTGGGCCGCAGGATTCATGCCTGCTCATCTGCCTGATAATCGCCAGCTGGGCCGCAGGATTCATGCCTGCTCAGCTGCCTGATAATCGCCAGCTGGGCCGCAGGATTCATGCCTGCTCCTGCCTGATAATCGCCAGCTGGGCCGCAGGATTCATGCCTGCTCAGCTGCCTGATAATCGCCAGCTGGGCCGCAGGATTCATGCCTGCTCAGCTGCCTGATAATCGCCAGCTGGGCCGCAGGATTCATGCCTGCTCCTGCCTGATAATCGCCAGCTGGGCCGCAGGATTCATGCCTGCTCAGCTGCCTGATAATCGCCAGCTGGGCCGCAGGATTCATGCCTGCTTTCCTGCCTGATAATCGCCAGCTGGGCCGCAGGATTCATGCCTGCTCAGCTGCCTGATAATCGCCAGCTGGGCCGCAGGATTCATGCCTGCTCCTGCCTGATAATCGCCAGCTGGGCCGCAGGATTCATGCCTGCTCAGCTGCCTGATAATCGCCAGCTGGGCCGCAGGATTCATGCCTGCTCAGCTGCCTGATAATCGCCAGCTGGGCCGCAGGATTCATGCCTGCTGAGGCACATGATCCGTGCAGGAGAGCTACCTGATCAGCACTGAGCAGTCACATGATCAGCGCCTCTCAGTCACCTGATCACTGCATGACAGCCACGTGATCATGCCAGCTGGGCCGCAGGATTCATGCCTGCTCACCTGCCTGATAATCGCCAGCTGGGCCGCAGGATTCATGCCTGCTCATCTGCCTGATAATCGCCAGCTGGGCCGCAGGATTCATGCCTGCTCATCTGCCTGATAATCGCCAGCTGGGCCGCAGGATTCATGCCTGCTCAGCTGCCTGATAATCGCCAGCTGGGCCGCAGGATTCATGCCTGCTCAGCTGCCTGATAATCGCCAGCTGGGCCGCAGGATTCATGCCTGCTCATCTGCCTGATAATCGCCAGCTGGGCCGCAGGATTCATGCCTGCTCAGCTGCCTGATAATCGCCAGCTGGGCCGCAGGATTCATGCCTGCTCAGCTGCCTGATAATCGCCAGCTGGGCCGCAGGATTCATGCCTGCTCATCTGCCTGATAATCGCCAGCTGGGCCGCAGGATTCATGCCTGCTCAGCTGCCTGATAATCGCCAGCTGGGCCGCAGGATTCATGCCTGCTCAGCTGCCTGATAATCGCCAGCTGGGCCGCAGGATTCATGCCTGCTCAGCTGCTTGATAATCGCCAGCTGGGCCGCAGGATTCATGCCTGCTCAGCTGCCTGATAATCGCCAGCTGGGCCGCAGGATTCATGCCTGCTCAGCTGCCTGATAATCGCCAGCTGGGCCGCAGGATTCATGCCTGCTCAGCTGCCTGATAATCGCCAGCTGGGCCGCAGGATTCATGCCTGCTCAGCTGCCTGATAATCGCCAGCTGGGCCGCAGGATTCATGCCTGCTCAGCTGCCTGATAATCGCCAGCTGGGCCGCAGGATTCATGCCTGCTCAGCTGCCTGATAATCGCCAGCTGGGCCGCAGGATTCATGCCTGCTCAGCTGCCTGATAATCGCCAGCTGGGCCGCAGGATTCATGCCTGCTCCTGCCTGATAATCGCCAGCTGGGCCGCAGGATTCATGCCTGCTCAGCTGCCTGATAATCGCCAGCTGGGCCGCAGGATTCATGCCTGCTCAGCTGCCTGATAATCGCCAGCTGGGCCGCAGGATTCATGCCTGCTCAGCTGCCTGATAATCGCCAGCTGGGCCGCAGGATTCATGCCTGCTCAGCTGCCTGATAATCGCCAGCTGGGCCGCAGGATTCATGCCTGCTCAGCTGCCTGATAATCGCCAGCTGGGCCGCAGGATTCATGCCTGCTCAGCTGCCTGATAATCGCCAGCTGGGCCGCAGGATTCATGCCTGCTCAGCTGCCTGATAATCGCCAGCTGGGCCGCAGGATTCATGCCTGCTTTCTGCCTGATAATCGCCAGCTGGGCCGCAGGATTCATGCCTGCTCAGCTGCCTGATAATCGCCAGCTGGGCCGCAGGATTCATGCCTGCTCAGCTGCCTGATAATCGCCAGCTGGGCCGCAGGATTCATGCCTGCTCAGCTGCCTGATAATCGCCAGCTGGGCCGCAGGATTCATGCCTGCTCAGCTGCCTGATAATCGCCAGCTGGGCCGCAGGATTCATGCCTGCTCAGCTGCCTGATAATCGCCAGCTGGGCCGCAGGATTCATGCCTGCTCAGCTGCCTGATAATCGCCAGCTGGGCCGCAGGATTCATGCCTGCTCAGCTGCCTGATAATCGCCAGCTGGGCCGCAGGATTCATGCCTGCTTTCCTGCCTGATAATCGCCAGCTGGGCCGCAGGATTCATGCCTGCTCAGCTGCCTGATAATCGCCAGCTGGGCCGCAGGATTCATGCCTGCTCAGCTGCCTGATAATCGCCAGCTGGGCCGCAGGATTCATGCCTGCTCAGCTGCCTGATAATCGCCAGCTGGGCCGCAGGATTCATGCCTGCTGCTGGCACATGATCCGTGCAGGAGAGCTACCTGATCAGCACTGAGCAGTCACATGATCAGCGCCTCTCAGTCACCTGATCACTGCATGACAGCCACGTGATCAGTGCCAGCTGGGGACAGGATTCATGCCTGCTCACCTGCTTGATAATCGCCAGCTGGGCCGCAGGATTCATGCCTGCTCATCTGCTGATAATCGCCAGCTGGGCCGCAGGATTCATGCCTGCTCAGCTGCCTGATAATCGCCAGCTGGGCCGCAGGATTCATGCCTGCTCAGCTGCCTGATAATCGCCAGCTGGGCCGCAGGATTCATGCCTGCTCATCCTGATAATCGCCAGCTGGGCCGCAGGATTCATGCCTGCTCATCTGCTGATAATCGCCAGCTGGGCCGCAGGATTCATGCCTGCTCAGCTGCCTGATAATCGCCAGCTGGGCCGCAGGATTCATGCCTGCTCAGCTGCTGATAATCGCCAGCTGGGCCGCAGGATTCATGCCTGCTCAGCTGCCTGATAATCGCCAGCTGGGCCGCAGGATTCATGCCTGCTCAGCTGCCTGATAATCGCCAGCTGGGCCGCAGGATTCATGCCTGCTCAGCTGCCTGATAATCGCCAGCTGGGCCGCAGGATTCATGCCTGCTCATCTGCTGATAATCGCCAGCTGGGCCGCAGGATTCATGCCTGCTCAGCTGCCTGATAATCGCCAGCTGGGCCGCAGGATTCATGCCTGCTCAGCTGCCTGATAATCGCCAGCTGGGCCGCAGGATTCATGCCTGCTCAGCTGCCTGATAATCGCCAGCTGGGCCGCAGGATTCATGCCTGCTCATCTGCCTGATAATCGCCAGCTGGGCCGCAGGATTCATGCCTGCTCAGCTGCCTGATAATCGCCAGCTGGGCCGCAGGATTCATGCCTGCTCAGCTGCCTGATAATCGCCAGCTGGGCCGCAGGATTCATGCCTGCTCAGCTGCCTGATAATCGCCAGCTGGGCCGCAGGATTCATGCCTGCTCAGCTGCCTGATAATCGCCAGCTGGGCCGCAGGATTCATGCCTGCTCAGCTGCCTGATAATCGCCAGCTGGGCCGCAGGATTCATGCCTGCTCAGCTGCCTGATAATCGCCAGCTGGGCCGCAGGATTCATGCCTGCTCAGCTGCCTGATAATCGCCAGCTGGGCCGCAGGATTCATGCCTGCTCAGCTGCCTGATAATCGCCAGCTGGGCCGCAGGATTCATGCCTGCTCAGCTGCCTGATAATCGCCAGCTGGGCCGCAGGATTCATGCCTGCTCAGCTGCCTGATAATCGCCAGCTGGGCCGCAGGATTCATGCCTGCTCAGCTGCCTGATAATCGCCAGCTGGGCCGCAGGATTCATGCCTGCTCCTGCCTGATAATCGCCAGCTGGGCCGCAGGATTCATGCCTGCTCAGCTGCCTGATAATCGCCAGCTGGGCCGCAGGATTCATGCCTGCTCAGCTGCCTGATAATCGCCAGCTGGGCCGCAGGATTCATGCCTGCTCAGCTGCCTGATAATCGCCAGCTGGGCCGCAGGATTCATGCCTGCTCAGCTGCCTGATAATCGCCAGCTGGGCCGCAGGATTCATGCCTGCTTTCCTGCCTGATAATCGCCAGCTGGGCCGCAGGATTCATGCCTGCTCAGCTGCCTGATAATCGCCAGCTGGGCCGCAGGATTCATGCCTGCTCAGCTGCCTGATAATCGCCAGCTGGGCCGCAGGATTCATGCCTGCTCAGCTGCCTGATAATCGCCAGCTGGGCCGCAGGATTCATGCCTGCTCAGCTGCCTGATAATCGCCAGCTGGGCCGCAGGATTCATGCCTGCTCAGCTGCCTGATAATCGCCAGCTGGGCCGCAGGATTCATGCCTGCTCAGCTGCCTGATAATCGCCAGCTGGGCCGCAGGATTCATGCCTGCTTCTGCCTGATAATCGCCAGCTGGGCCGCAGGATTCATGCCTGCTCAGCTGCCTGATAATCGCCAGCTGGGCCGCAGGATTCATGCCTGCTCAGCTGCCTGATAATCGCCAGCTGGGCCGCAGGATTCATGCCTGCTCAGCTGCTTGATAATCGCCAGCTGGGCCGCAGGATTCATGCCTGCTGAGGCCATGATCCGTGCAGGGAGCTACCTGATCAGCCTGAGCAGTCACATGATCAGCGCCTCTCAGTCACCTGATCATGCATGACAGCCACGTGATCAGTGCCAGCTGGGCCGCAGGATTCATGCCTGCTCAGCTGCTGATAATCGCCAGCTGGGCCGCAGGATTCATGCCTGCTCATCTGGCTGATAATCGCCAGCTGGGCCGCAGGATTCATGCCTGCTCATCTGCCTGATAATCGCCAGCTGGGCCGCAGGATTCATGCCTGCTCAGCTGCCTGATAATCGCCAGCTGGGCCGCAGGATTCATGCCTGCTCAGCTGCCTGATAATCGCCAGCTGGGCCGCAGGATTCATGCCTGCTCAGCTGCCTGATAATCGCCAGCTGGGCCGCAGGATTCATGCCTGCTCAGCTGCCTGATAATCGCCAGCTGGGCCGCAGGATTCATGCCTGCTCAGCTGCCTGATAATCGCCAGCTGGGCCGCAGGATTCATGCCTGCTCAGCTGCCTGATAATCGCCAGCTGGGCCGCAGGATTCATGCCTGCTCAGCTGCCTGATAATCGCCAGCTGGGCCGCAGGATTCATGCCTGCTCAGCTGCCTGATAATCGCCAGCTGGGCCGCAGGATTCATGCCTGCTCAGCTGCCTGATAATCGCCAGCTGGGCCGCAGGATTCATGCCTGCTCAGCTGCCTGATAATCGCCAGCTGGGCCGCAGGATTCATGCCTGCTCCTGCCTGATAATCGCCAGCTGGGCCGCAGGATTCATGCCTGCTCAGCTGCCTGATAATCGCCAGCTGGGCCGCAGGATTCATGCCTGCTCAGCTGCCTGATAATCGCCAGCTGGGCCGCAGGATTCATGCCTGCTCATCCTGCCTGATAATCGCCAGCTGGGCCGCAGGATTCATGCCTGCTCAGCTGCCTGATAATCGCCAGCTGGGCCGCAGGATTCATGCCTGCTTTCCTGCCTGATAATCGCCAGCTGGGCCGCAGGATTCATGCCTGCTCATCTGCCTGATAATCGCCAGCTGGGCCGCAGGATTCATGCCTGCTCAGCTGCCTGATAATCGCCAGCTGGGCCGCAGGATTCATGCCTGCTCAGCTGCTGATAATCGCCAGCTGGGCCGCAGGATTCATGCCTGCTCAGCTGCCTGATAATCGCCAGCTGGGCCGCAGGATTCATGCCTGCTCCTGCCTGATAATCGCCAGCTGGGCCGCAGGATTCATGCCTGCTCAGCTGCCTGATAATCGCCAGCTGGGCCGCAGGATTCATGCCTGCTCCTGCCTGATAATCGCCAGCTGGGCCGCAGGATTCATGCCTGCTCAGCTGCCTGATAATCGCCAGCTGGGCCGCAGGATTCATGCCTGCTCAGCTGCCTGATAATCGCCAGCTGGGCCGCAGGATTCATGCCTGCTCAGCTGCCTGATAATCGCCAGCTGGGCCGCAGGATTCATGCCTGCTGCTGAGGCACATGATCCGTGCAGGAGAGCTACCTGATCAGCACATGAGCAGTCACATGATCATCGCCTCTCAGTCACCTGATCACTGCATGACAGCCACGTGATCATGCCTGCTGGGCCGGGATCATGCCTGCTCATCTGCCTGATAATCGCCAGCTGGGCCGCAGGATTCATGCCTGCTCAGCTGCCTGATAATCGCCAGCTGGGCCGCAGGATTCATGCCTGCTCAGCTGCCTGATAATCGCCAGCTGGGCCGCAGGATTCATGCCTGCTCAGCTGCCTGATAATCGCCAGCTGGGCCGCAGGATTCATGCCTGCTTCCTGCCTGATAATCGCCAGCTGGGCCGCAGGATTCATGCCTGCTCAGCTGCCTGATAATCGCCAGCTGGGCCGCAGGATTCATGCCTGCTCAGCTGCCTGATAATCGCCAGCTGGGCCGCAGGATTCATGCCTGCTTTCCTGCCTGATAATCGCCAGCTGGGCCGCAGGATTCATGCCTGCTCAGCTGCCTGATAATCGCCAGCTGGGCCGCAGGATTCATGCCTGCTCAGCTGCCTGATAATCGCCAGCTGGGCCGCAGGATTCATGCCTGCTCAGCTGCCTGATAATCGCCAGCTGGGCCGCAGGATTCATGCCTGCTCAGCTGCCTGATAATCGCCAGCTGGGCCGCAGGATTCATGCCTGCTCAGCTGCCTGATAATCGCCAGCTGGGCCGCAGGATTCATGCCTGCTCAGCTGCCTGATAATCGCCAGCTGGGCCGCAGGATTCATGCCTGCTCCTGCCTGATAATCGCCAGCTGGGCCGCAGGATTCATGCCTGCTCAGCTGCCTGATAATCGCCAGCTGGGCCGCAGGATTCATGCCTGCTTTCTGCCTGATAATCGCCAGCTGGGCCGCAGGATTCATGCCTGCTCCTGCCTGATAATCGCCAGCTGGGCCGCAGGATTCATGCCTGCTCAGCTGCCTGATAATCGCCAGCTGGGCCGCAGGATTCATGCCTGCTTTCCTGCCTGATAATCGCCAGCTGGGCCGCAGGATTCATGCCTGCTCAGCTGCCTGATAATCGCCAGCTGGGCCGCAGGATTCATGCCTGCTTTCCTGCCTGATAATCGCCAGCTGGGCCGCAGGATTCATGCCTGCTCAGCTGCCTGATAATCGCCAGCTGGGCCGCAGGATTCATGCCTGCTCAGCTGCCTGATAATCGCCAGCTGGGCCGCAGGATTCATGCCTGCTCAGGCACATGATCCGTGCAGGAGAGCTACCTGATCAGCACATGAGCAGTCACATGATCAGCGCCTCTCAGTCACCTGATCACTGCATGACAGCCACGTGATCAGTGCCTGCTGGGGACAGGATCATGCCTGCTCACCTGCTTGATAATCGCCAGCTGGGCCGCAGGATTCATGCCTGCTCATCTGGCTGATAATCGCCAGCTGGGCCGCAGGATTCATGCCTGCTCATCTGCCTGATAATCGCCAGCTGGGCCGCAGGATTCATGCCTGCTCAGCTGCCTGACAATCGCCAGCTGGGCCGCAGGATTCATGCCTGCTCAGCTGCCTGATAATCGCCAGCTGGGCCGCAGGATTCATGCCTGCTCATCTGCCTGATAATCGCCAGCTGGGCCGCAGGATTCATGCCTGCTCAGCTGCCTGATAATCGCCAGCTGGGCCGCAGGATTCATGCCTGCTCAGCTGCCTGATAATCGCCAGCTGGGCCGCAGGATTCATGCCTGCTCATCTGCCTGATAATCGCCAGCTGGGCCGCAGGATTCATGCCTGCTCATCTGCCTGATAATCGCCAGCTGGGCCGCAGGATTCATGCCTGCTCAGCTGCCTGATAATCGCCAGCTGGGCCGCAGGATTCATGCCTGCTCATCTGCTTGATAATCGCCAGCTGGGCCGCAGGATTCATGCCTGCTCATCTGCCTGATAATCGCCAGCTGGGCCGCAGGATTCATGCCTGCTCAGCTGCCTGATAATCGCCAGCTGGGCCGCAGGATTCATGCCTGCTCAGCTGCTTGATAATCGCCAGCTGGGCCGCAGGATTCATGCCTGCTCAGCTGCCTGATAATCGCCAGCTGGGCCGCAGGATTCATGCCTGCTCATCTGCCTGATAATCGCCAGCTGGGCCGCAGGATTCATGCCTGCTCAGCTGCCTGATAATCGCCAGCTGGGCCGCAGGATTCATGCCTGCTCAGCTGCCTGATAATCGCCAGCTGGGCCGCAGGATTCATGCCTGCTTTCTGCCTGATAATCGCCAGCTGGGCCGCAGGATTCATGCCTGCTCAGCTGCCTGATAATCGCCAGCTGGGCCGCAGGATTCATGCCTGCTCAGCTGCTGATAATCGCCAGCTGGGCCGCAGGATTCATGCCTGCTCAGCTGCCTGATAATCGCCAGCTGGGCCGCAGGATTCATGCCTGCTCAGCTGCCTGATAATCGCCAGCTGGGCCGCAGGATTCATGCCTGCTCAGCTGCCTGATAATCGCCAGCTGGGCCGCAGGATTCATGCCTGCTTTCCTGCCTGATAATCGCCAGCTGGGCCGCAGGATTCATGCCTGCTCAGCTGCCTGATAATCGCCAGCTGGGCCGCAGGATTCATGCCTGCTTTCCTGCCTGATAATCGCCAGCTGGGCCGCAGGATTCATGCCTGCTCAGCTGCCTGATAATCGCCAGCTGGGCCGCAGGATTCATGCCTGCTCAGCTGCCTGATAATCGCCAGCTGGGCCGCAGGATTCATGCCTGCTCAGCTGCCTGATAATCGCCAGCTGGGCCGCAGGATTCATGCCTGCTTTCCTGCCTGATAATCGCCAGCTGGGCCGCAGGATTCATGCCTGCTCAGCTGCCTGATAATCGCCAGCTGGGCCGCAGGATTCATGCCTGCTCAGCTGCCTGATAATCGCCAGCTGGGCCGCAGGATTCATGCCTGCTCAGCTGCCTGATAATCGCCAGCTGGGCCGCAGGATTCATGCCTGCTTCTGCCTGATAATCGCCAGCTGGGCCGCAGGATTCATGCCTGCTCAGCTGCCTGATAATCGCCAGCTGGGCCGCAGGATTCATGCCTGCTCAGCTGCCTGATAATCGCCAGCTGGGCCGCAGGATTCATGCCTGCTCAGCTGCCTGATAATCGCCAGCTGGGCCGCAGGATTCATGCCTGCTCAGGCACTGATCATGCAGCTGAGCCACCTGATCATGCCTGCAGTCACCTGATCATCGCCAGCTGGGCCGCAGGATTCATGCCTGCTCAGCTGCCTGATAATCGCCAGCTGGGCCGCAGGATTCATGCCTGCTCAGCTGCCTGATAATCGCCAGCTGGGCCGCAGGATTCATGCCTGCTCAGCTGCCTGATAATCGCCAGCTGGGCCGCAGGATTCATGCCTGCTCAGCTGCCTGATAATCGCCAGCTGGGCCGCAGGATTCATGCCTGCTCATCTGCCTGATAATCGCCAGCTGGGCCGCAGGATTCATGCCTGCTCAGCTGCCTGATAATCGCCAGCTGGGCCGCAGGATTCATGCCTGCTCATCTGGCTGATAATCGCCAGCTGGGCCGCAGGATTCATGCCTGCTCAGCTGCCTGATAATCGCCAGCTGGGCCGCAGGATTCATGCCTGCTCAGCTGCTGATAATCGCCAGCTGGGCCGCAGGATTCATGCCTGCTCAGCTGCCTGATAATCGCCAGCTGGGCCGCAGGATTCATGCCTGCTCAGCTGCCTGATAATCGCCAGCTGGGCCGCAGGATTCATGCCTGCTCAGCTGCCTGATAATCGCCAGCTGGGCCGCAGGATTCATGCCTGCTCATCTGGCTGATAATCGCCAGCTGGGCCGCAGGATTCATGCCTGCTCAGCTGCCTGATAATCGCCAGCTGGGCCGCAGGATTCATGCCTGCTCAGCTGCCTGATAATCGCCAGCTGGGCCGCAGGATTCATGCCTGCTCAGCTGCCTGATAATCGCCAGCTGGGCCGCAGGATTCATGCCTGCTTTCCTGCCTGATAATCGCCAGCTGGGCCGCAGGATTCATGCCTGCTCAGCTGCCTGATAATCGCCAGCTGGGCCGCAGGATTCATGCCTGCTCAGCTGCCTGATAATCGCCAGCTGGGCCGCAGGATTCATGCCTGCTTTCCTGCCTGATAATCGCCAGCTGGGCCGCAGGATTCATGCCTGCTCAGCTGCCTGATAATCGCCAGCTGGGCCGCAGGATTCATGCCTGCTCAGCTGCCTGATAATCGCCAGCTGGGCCGCAGGATTCATGCCTGCTTTCCTGCCTGATAATCGCCAGCTGGGCCGCAGGATTCATGCCTGCTCAGCTGCCTGATAATCGCCAGCTGGGCCGCAGGATTCATGCCTGCTCAGCTGCCTGATAATCGCCAGCTGGGCCGCAGGATTCATGCCTGCTTTCCTGCCTGATAATCGCCAGCTGGGCCGCAGGATTCATGCCTGCTTTCCTGCCTGATAATCGCCAGCTGGGCCGCAGGATTCATGCCTGCTCATCTGGCTGATAATCGCCAGCTGGGCCGCAGGATTCATGCCTGCTTTCCTGCCTGATAATCGCCAGCTGGGCCGCAGGATTCATGCCTGCTCATCTGCTGATAATCGCCAGCTGGGCCGCAGGATTCATGCCTGCTCAGCTGCCTGATAATCGCCAGCTGGGCCGCAGGATTCATGCCTGCTTTCCTGCCTGATAATCGCCAGCTGGGCCGCAGGATTCATGCCTGCTCAGCTGCCTGATAATCGCCAGCTGGGCCGCAGGATTCATGCCTGCTTTCTGCCTGATAATCGCCAGCTGGGCCGCAGGATTCATGCCTGCTCAGCTGCCTGATAATCGCCAGCTGGGCCGCAGGATTCATGCCTGCTCAGCTGCGTGATAATCGCCAGCTGGGCCGCAGGATTCATGCCTGCTCAGCTGCTTGATAATCGCCAGCTGGGCCGCAGGATTCATGCCTGCTGAGGCACATGATCCGTGCAGGAGAGCTACCTGATCAGCACATGAGCAGTCACATGATCAGCGCCTCTCAGTCACCTGATCACTGCATGACAGCCACGTGATCAGTGCCTGCTGAGGGACGGGATCAGCGCCTGCTCACCTGCTTGATAATCGCCAGCTGGGCCGCAGGATTCATGCCTGCTCATCTGGCTGATAATCGCCAGCTGGGCCGCAGGATTCATGCCTGCTCATCTGGCTGATAATCGCCAGCTGGGCCGCAGGATTCATGCCTGCTCAGCTGCCTGACAATCGCCAGCTGGGCCGCAGGATTCATGCCTGCTCAGCTGCCTGATAATCGCCAGCTGGGCCGCAGGATTCATGCCTGCTTTCCTGCCTGATAATCGCCAGCTGGGCCGCAGGATTCATGCCTGCTCATCTGCTTGATAATCGCCAGCTGGGCCGCAGGATTCATGCCTGCTCAGCTGCTGATAATCGCCAGCTGGGCCGCAGGATTCATGCCTGCTCAGCTGCCTGATAATCGCCAGCTGGGCCGCAGGATTCATGCCTGCTCAGCTGCTTGATAATCGCCAGCTGGGCCGCAGGATTCATGCCTGCTCAGCTGCCTGATAATCGCCAGCTGGGCCGCAGGATTCATGCCTGCTTTCCTGCCTGATAATCGCCAGCTGGGCCGCAGGATTCATGCCTGCTCAGCTGCCTGATAATCGCCAGCTGGGCCGCAGGATTCATGCCTGCTTTCTGCCTGATAATCGCCAGCTGGGCCGCAGGATTCATGCCTGCTCAGCTGCCTGATAATCGCCAGCTGGGCCGCAGGATTCATGCCTGCTCAGCTGCCTGATAATCGCCAGCTGGGCCGCAGGATTCATGCCTGCTTTCCTGCCTGATAATCGCCAGCTGGGCCGCAGGATTCATGCCTGCTCATCTGCCTGATAATCGCCAGCTGGGCCGCAGGATTCATGCCTGCTCAGCTGCCTGATAATCGCCAGCTGGGCCGCAGGATTCATGCCTGCTTTCCTGCCTGATAATCGCCAGCTGGGCCGCAGGATTCATGCCTGCTTTCCTGCCTGATAATCGCCAGCTGGGCCGCAGGATTCATGCCTGCTTTCCTGCCTGATAATCGCCAGCTGGGCCGCAGGATTCATGCCTGCTCAGCTGCCTGATAATCGCCAGCTGGGCCGCAGGATTCATGCCTGCTCAGCTGCCTGATAATCGCCAGCTGGGCCGCAGGATTCATGCCTGCTCAGCTGGCTGATAATCGCCAGCTGGGCCGCAGGATTCATGCCTGCTCAGCTGCCTGATAATCGCCAGCTGGGCCGCAGGATTCATGCCTGCTTTCCTGCCTGATAATCGCCAGCTGGGCCGCAGGATTCATGCCTGCTCAGCTGCCTGATAATCGCCAGCTGGGCCGCAGGATTCATGCCTGCTTTCCTGCCTGATAATCGCCAGCTGGGCCGCAGGATTCATGCCTGCTCAGCTGCCTGATAATCGCCAGCTGGGCCGCAGGATTCATGCCTGCTCAGCTGCCTGATAATCGCCAGCTGGGCCGCAGGATTCATGCCTGCTCAGCTGCTTGATAATCGCCAGCTGGGCCGCAGGATTCATGCCTGCTGAGGCACATGATCCGTGCAGGAGAGCTACCTGATCAGCACATGAGCAGTCACATGATCAGCGCCTCTGGGTCACCTGATCACTGCATGACAGCCACGTGATCAGTGCCTGCTGAGGGACGGGATCAGCGCCTGCTCACCTGCTGATAATCGCCAGCTGGGCCGCAGGATTCATGCCTGCTCATCTGGCTGATAATCGCCAGCTGGGCCGCAGGATTCATGCCTGCTCAGCTGCCTGATAATCGCCAGCTGGGCCGCAGGATTCATGCCTGCTCAGCTGCCTGATAATCGCCAGCTGGGCCGCAGGATTCATGCCTGCTCAGCTGCCTGATAATCGCCAGCTGGGCCGCAGGATTCATGCCTGCTCAGCTGCCTGATAATCGCCAGCTGGGCCGCAGGATTCATGCCTGCTCATCTGCCTGATAATCGCCAGCTGGGCCGCAGGATTCATGCCTGCTCAGCTGCCTGATAATCGCCAGCTGGGCCGCAGGATTCATGCCTGCTCAGCTGCCTGATAATCGCCAGCTGGGCCGCAGGATTCATGCCTGCTCAGCTGCCTGATAATCGCCAGCTGGGCCGCAGGATTCATGCCTGCTCAGGCCATGCCTGCCGCAGGATTCATGCCTGCTCAGCTGAGGCCGCAGCGATTCATGCCTGATCAGCTGAGGATTCATGCCTGATAATCGCCAGCTGGGCCGCAGGATTCATGCCTGCTCAGCTGCCTGATAATCGCCAGCTGGGCCGCAGGATTCATGCCTGCTCAGCTGCCTGATAATCGCCAGCTGGGCCGCAGGATTCATGCCTGCTCAGCTGCCTGATAATCGCCAGCTGGGCCGCAGGATTCATGCCTGCTCAGCTGCCTGATAATCGCCAGCTGGGCCGCAGGATTCATGCCTGCTCAGCTGCTGATAATCGCCAGCTGGGCCGCAGGATTCATGCCTGCTCAGCTGCCTGATAATCGCCAGCTGGGCCGCAGGATTCATGCCTGCTCAGCTGCCTGATAATCGCCAGCTGGGCCGCAGGATTCATGCCTGCTCAGCTGCCTGATAATCGCCAGCTGGGCCGCAGGATTCATGCCTGCTTTCCTGCCTGATAATCGCCAGCTGGGCCGCAGGATTCATGCCTGCTCAGCTGCCTGATAATCGCCAGCTGGGCCGCAGGATTCATGCCTGCTCAGCTGCCTGATAATCGCCAGCTGGGCCGCAGGATTCATGCCTGCTTTCCTGCCTGATAATCGCCAGCTGGGCCGCAGGATTCATGCCTGCTCAGCTGCCTGATAATCGCCAGCTGGGCCGCAGGATTCATGCCTGCTCAGCTGCCTGATAATCGCCAGCTGGGCCGCAGGATTCATGCCTGCTCAGCTGCCTGATAATCGCCAGCTGGGCCGCAGGATTCATGCCTGCTCAGCTGCCTGATAATCGCCAGCTGGGCCGCAGGATTCATGCCTGCTCAGCTGCCTGATAATCGCCAGCTGGGCCGCAGGATTCATGCCTGCTCAGCTGCCTGATAATCGCCAGCTGGGCCGCAGGATTCATGCCTGCTCAGCTGCCTGATAATCGCCAGCTGGGCCGCAGGATTCATGCCTGCTCAGCTGCCTGATAATCGCCAGCTGGGCCGCAGGATTCATGCCTGCTCAGCTGCCTGATAATCGCCAGCTGGGCCGCAGGATTCATGCCTGCTTTCCTGCCTGATAATCGCCAGCTGGGCCGCAGGATTCATGCCTGCTCAGCTGCCTGATAATCGCCAGCTGGGCCGCAGGATTCATGCCTGCTCAGCTGGCTGATAATCGCCAGCTGGGCCGCAGGATTCATGCCTGCTCATCTGCCTGATAATCGCCAGCTGGGCCGCAGGATTCATGCCTGCTCAGCTGCCTGATAATCGCCAGCTGGGCCGCAGGATTCATGCCTGCTCATCTGCCTGATAATCGCCAGCTGGGCCGCAGGATTCATGCCTGCTCATCTGCCTGATAATCGCCAGCTGGGCCGCAGGATTCATGCCTGCTCAGCTGCCTGATAATCGCCAGCTGGGCCGCAGGATTCATGCCTGCTCAGCTGCCTGATAATCGCCAGCTGGGCCGCAGGATTCATGCCTGCTTTCTGCCTGATAATCGCCAGCTGGGCCGCAGGATTCATGCCTGCTCAGCTGCCTGATAATCGCCAGCTGGGCCGCAGGATTCATGCCTGCTCAGCTGCCTGATAATCGCCAGCTGGGCCGCAGGATTCATGCCTGCTCAGCTGCCTGATAATCGCCAGCTGGGCCGCAGGATTCATGCCTGCTCAGCTGCCTGATAATCGCCAGCTGGGCCGCAGGATTCATGCCTGCTCAGCTGCCTGATAATCGCCAGCTGGGCCGCAGGATTCATGCCTGCTCAGCTGCCTGATAATCGCCAGCTGGGCCGCAGGATTCATGCCTGCTCAGCTGCCTGATAATCGCCAGCTGGGCCGCAGGATTCATGCCTGCTTTCTGCCTGATAATCGCCAGCTGGGCCGCAGGATTCATGCCTGCTCAGCTGCCTGATAATCGCCAGCTGGGCCGCAGGATTCATGCCTGCTCAGCTGCCTGATAATCGCCAGCTGGGCCGCAGGATTCATGCCTGCTCAGCTGCCTGATAATCGCCAGCTGGGCCGCAGGATTCATGCCTGCTCAGCTGCCTGATAATCGCCAGCTGGGCCGCAGGATTCATGCCTGCTCAGCTGCCTGATAATCGCCAGCTGGGCCGCAGGATTCATGCCTGCTTCCTGCCTGATAATCGCCAGCTGGGCCGCAGGATTCATGCCTGCTCAGCTGCTGATAATCGCCAGCTGGGCCGCAGGATTCATGCCTGCTCAGCTGCCTGATAATCGCCAGCTGGGCCGCAGGATTCATGCCTGCTCAGCTGCTGATAATCGCCAGCTGGGCCGCAGGATTCATGCCTGCTCAGCTGCCTGATAATCGCCAGCTGGGCCGCAGGATTCATGCCTGCTCAGCTGCCTGATAATCGCCAGCTGGGCCGCAGGATTCATGCCTGCTTTCCTGCCTGATAATCGCCAGCTGGGCCGCAGGATTCATGCCTGCTCAGCTGCCTGATAATCGCCAGCTGGGCCGCAGGATTCATGCCTGCTCAGCTGCCTGATAATCGCCAGCTGGGCCGCAGGATTCATGCCTGCTCAGCTGCCTGATAATCGCCAGCTGGGCCGCAGGATTCATGCCTGCTCAGGCACATGATCCGTGCAGGAGAGCTACCTGATCAGCACATGAGCAGTCACATGATCAGCGCCTCAGTCACCTGATCACTGCATGACAGCCACGTGATCAGTGCCTGCTGAGGGACGGGATCAGCGCCTGCTCACCTGCTTGATAATCGCCGCTGGGCCGCAGGATTCATGCCTGCTCATCTGGCTGATAATCGCCAGCTGGGCCGCAGGATTCATGCCTGCTCATCTGCCTGATAATCGCCAGCTGGGCCGCAGGATTCATGCCTGCTCAGCTGCCTGATAATCGCCAGCTGGGCCGCAGGATTCATGCCTGCTCAGCTGCCTGATAATCGCCAGCTGGGCCGCAGGATTCATGCCTGCTCATCTGCCTGATAATCGCCAGCTGGGCCGCAGGATTCATGCCTGCTCAGCTGCCTGATAATCGCCAGCTGGGCCGCAGGATTCATGCCTGCTCAGCTGCCTGATAATCGCCAGCTGGGCCGCAGGATTCATGCCTGCTCAGCTGCCTGATAATCGCCAGCTGGGCCGCAGGATTCATGCCTGCTCAGCTGCTGATAATCGCCAGCTGGGCCGCAGGATTCATGCCTGCT
>NW_020867746.1:0-44866 GCF_003369695.1 Bos indicus x Bos taurus
TAAATGAGCAACTATCCCCACAAGAGACTAGTAAAGCAGCTATTAAAATCATGTTTCAAAATAGTTGATATGGAGACTTAGGATAAAATAGAGAAGTGGAAAACAGCCACCTCAAAAACTGTATACACAGAAATAAAATCCTGCTTGATTCTTTCTGCTTGATGCTATGTGCGAAGTATATGACCACACAGCATTTGTAACACACAGCAGGCAAAATCAGGGTAATATCACGTTATCATTTTACAGGGGAAATAGAGTTCAGTTCAGTCACTCAGTTGTGTCCAACTCTTTGCGACCCATGAACTGCAGCACGCAAGGCCTCCATGTCCATCACCAACTCCCAGAGTCCCACCAAAACCCATGTCCATTGAGTCGATGATGCCACCCACCATCTCATCCTCTATCGTCCCCTACTCCTCCTGCCCTCAATCTTTCCCAGCATCAGGGTCTTTTCACATGAGTCAGTTTCTTCTCATTAGGCCAAAGTATTGGAGTTTCAGCTTCAACGTCAGTCCTTCCAATGAATATCACGACTGATCTCCTTTAGGATGGACTGGTTGGATCTCCTTGCAGTCCAGGGGACTCTCAAGAGTCTTCTCCAAATCATAGTTCAAAAGCATCAATTCTTTGGCGCTCAGCTTTCTTCACAGTCCAACTCTCACATCCATACATGACTACTGGAAAACCATAGCCTTGTCCAAACAATCTTTGTTGCAAAGTAATGTCTCTGATTTTTAATGTGCTGTCTAGGTTGGTCATAACTTTCCTTCCAGGGAGTAAGGATCTTTTAATTTCATTGCTGCAATCACCATCTGCAGTGATTTTGGAGCCCAAAAAATAAAGTCAGCCACTGTTTCCACTGTTTCCCCATCTATCTGCCATGAAGTGATGGGACCAGATGCCATGATCTTAGTTTTCTGAATGTTGAGCTTTAAGCCAACTCTTTCACACTCCTCTTTCACTTTCATCAAGAGGCTCTTTAGTTCTTCACTTTCTGCCATAAGGGTGGTGTCATCTGCTACCTGAGGTTATTGATATTTCTCCTGGCAATCTTAATTCCAGCTTGTGCTTCCTCCAGCCCAGTTTTCTCATGATATACTCTGCATATAGTTAAATCAGCAGTATGACGATATACGGACAACTAACCAATCTGATCGAATGGACCACAGCCTTGTCTAACTCAATGAAACTAAGCCATGCCATGTGGGACCACACGAAGACGGACGGGTCATGGTGGAGAGGTCTGACAGAGTGTGGTCCACTGGAGAAGGGAGTGGCAAATCACTTAGTATTCTTGCCGAGAGAACCCTATGAACAGGGGAAGGTGATAGTCCTCCAATACAGTGTTGGGAAGGTAGCTCCCACTGGTAACACAGAGTCCAGCTAAAGACATATAACTTAAAATAAAAATGATGATCAGATTATATACTGCTGTTTCTAAAATGTTTAAGGTAATTGAAATGCCTATTTTGATTCTGAAAGGAGCATATTAGCTAGTGGTTACCAGTGGGGAGAGGAAAGAGGGAACGGCAATATGGGGATAGGAGAATAAGAGGTACAAGCTGTCATGTATAAAATGAGCTGCAAGGATATATTATTCTACAGGGCTTCCCTGCGGGCTCAGACAGTAAAGAATCTGCCTATAGTGCAGGAGACCTGGGTTTGATCTCTGAGTCGGGAAGATCCTCCGTAGAAGGGAATGGCAACCCACTGCAGTATTCTGGCCTGGAGAATCCCACGGACAGAGGACCCTGGTGGGCTACAGTCCATGGGTCATAGAGAGTCGGACACGACTGAACAACTAAGTACAGCACATATATTGTACAGCACACAGGGAATGTAGCCATATTTTATAACAACTATAAATGGAGTATAACTTTTAAAAGTTGTGAATCATTATATTGTACACCTAGAACAAATAATAATGCACAGTAACTATACCTCAATTAAATTTTTTTTCAGAAAGAAAATCAAAATCAGAAAGAAAAAAAATAAAATTGATGGTTCTAGTTCCAAGCATTTAAAACTCACAAAACAAAATTTTAAATTGAATGATCATCATTCTTTGTCAAATATTAAAATACCTGATAGTGACAAACCATGTTGATGTTCTGTGTATAGTCCCCAAAAAGATAATATTTCAAAATAAGTTCAAAAACATGCCAGCATGTTTAAGAAACACCACTTTGGAACTACGACTGTCTGGTGGGTGTTTGTTATTTCCTAAACTGTGTTTAAAGAACTACACAGGTCAACTTTCAACAGTGAGTAAGTAAAATATATGAAGGTAATGTGTCAGCCTCAACATTAACAATCCCAATATCTACTTTCAGCTACCTAACAATTCCAATCATCAGGAATTAGCAGACCACCTAATGCACTAAAGGGAAGGATATGAGAAACTATTGGAAGAACCATCTGTGGACTTCCATAAGAAGCAGTGCATTGTAAAAAAAAAATGTAAAAATGGTGATCAGAAAGAGATATTGAGCTGTTATCCCACATGAACATCAGTCCAATCCTCAAAAAGAGCTGGACATGACTGAATGTAAGCTCAGTCATGTTGCTATCCATTTTCCACCATCAGAATCCAAACCCTTACTTTGCCTCAGCTGAGTTTTTGCCAGCAGTCTCACTGGATTCCTTTCTGCAAACATTCCTAATATAGTTGCCTTAAATGGTATGGACCTAACAGAAGCAGAAGATATTAAGAAGAGGAGGCAAGAATACACAGAAGAACTATAACAAAAAAGATCTTCATGACCCAGGATAATCACGATGGTGTAATCACTCACCTACAGGCAGACGTCCTGGAATGTGAAGTCAAGTGGGCCTTAGGAAGCATCGCTACAAACAAAGCTAGTGGAGGTGATGGAATTCCAGTTGAGCTATTTCAAATCCTAAAAGAGGATGCTGTGAAGTGCTTCACTCAACATGCCAGCAAATTTGGAAAACTCAGCAGTGGCCACAGGACTGGAAAAGGTCAGTTTTCATTCCATCCCAAAGAAAGGCAATGCCAAAGAATGCTCAAACTACCACACAATGCACTCACCTCACATGCTAGCAAAGTAATGCTCAAAATTCTTCCAAGCCAGGCTTCAACAGTACCGTGAACTGTTTAGATGTTCAAGCTGGTTTTAGAAAAGGCAAAGGACTCAGAGATCAAATTGCCAATGTCCGCTTGATCATCAAAAAAGCAAGAGAGCTTCAGAAATACGTCTATTTCTGGTTTATTGACTATGCAAAAGCCTTTGACTGTGTGGATCACAATAAACTCTGGAAAATTCTTCAGGAGATGGGAATACCAAGACCACCTGGCCTGCCTCTTGAGAAATCTGTATGCAGGTCAGGAAGCAACAGTTAAAACTGGACATGGAACAACTAACTGCTTCAAATAGGAAAAGGAGTACCTCAAGGCTGTATATTGCCATCCTGCTTATTTAACTTCTATGCAGAGTACATCATGACAAATGCTGGCCTGGTAGAAGCACAAGCTGGAATAGATTGCCAGGAGAGATATCAATAACCTCAGATATGCAGATGACACCACCCTTATGGCAGAAAGTGAAGAACAACTAAAAAGTCTCTTGATGAAAGTGAAAGAGGAGAGTGAAAATGTTGGCTTAAAGCTCAATTCAGAAAACTAAGATCATGGCATCTGGTCCCATCACTTCATGCAAATAGATGGGGAAACAGTGGCAGACTTTATTTTGTGGGTTTCCAAAATCACTGCAGATGACTGCAGCCAAGAAATTAAGAGAGGCTTACTCTTTGGAAATGTATGACCAAACTAGATAGCATATTCAAAAGCAGAGACATTACTTTTGCCAACAAAGGTCCGTCTAGTCAAGGCTACGGTTTTTCCAGTAGTCATGTATGGATGTGAGAGTTGGACTAATGAAAGCTTAGCACCAAAGAATTGATGCTTTTGAACTGTGGTGTTGGAGAAGACTCTTGAGAGTGCCTTGGACTGCAAGGAGATCCAACCAGTCCATCCTAAAGGAGATCAGTCCTGGGTGTTCATTGGAAGGACTGATGTGAAGCTGAAACTCCAAGTAGTTTAGCCACCTGATGCTAAGAACTGATGCATTTGAAAAGAACCTGATGTTGGGAAAGATGAGGGTTGGAGGAGTGGGGATGACAGAGGATGAGGTGATTGGATGGCATCACCGACTCAATGGACGTGAGTGAGTAAACTCCAGGAGACGGTGGATGGACAGGGAGGCCTTGCATGTAGCCATGTGTGGTTTCACAAAGAGTCAACTGAGCATGACTGGACATGACTGAGCAACTGAACTGAACTGAAACTGAATGCTCTGCTAGAGTTAATCCCCCCTTACCAGTCCACAGAGTATTTCTTTTTCTGCTGTCTCCCGATGCCATTTATGTCATTTCTGAATTTACTACTAATAACATACTGCACACATTACATGACCTTGTCAAAGACATGATTACAGTGGGTCATTCTTTCGCCGCTCACTGTTTACAGGATTCATGGCATGTGCGCTGTGTGTGTCTGCAGTGGACCCATGAATGTTTCTGGTTTGACACTATCATGTGGGCTTAACACTGAAATCACTTTGAAAGTAGATTATTTAACTGGACCCAGAAGTTAGTAATTGATTCTAAGCACTTAGCCTAATTTTCCTCTCTTGGTCTCTGTCCTTCTGAAAACCCATTGCTTCCCTTTTTCTCAGTGTTTCCACTAGCTAACAATCCAAGAGCTATGCTAAGTCTTCTGTGAGGCTTTACTTAAATCCAGAGGACCCTGCCGAAATCCCACCTACAAAAGACCTTCTTCTTTTCTGCTTTCAACCTGCTCTTTCAAAGTCATCTTCTTCCCCATAGAAGAGTAATCAGAGAGAGAGTGAATGCCACCTGATCATCCGTATCTCAGGACCCCGATGGATTATACTTAACTGGGCACGTATGATGTATTGGGCTCTCAGTCAAGCAATTTTACACACATTTTCTTATTTAATCCTTAGAGAAACACTGTGAGATAGGTGTAATGAGCCGCATTTTAAAATTAAGATGACAATGACCTTTTGGAGAACTCAGGGTTCAATCCACTCAGGGTCAGCACCTGGGACAGGGCCAAGCTCAGGGCTGAGTCCAGCCAGGTTTGACCATAAGCCCCTCTCACCACTGCACTACTGGATCCCTTTTACCTGGCCTACCATTTCATGCTCACATTCATCATTTATGTGTTTTTCTAGAATGCTTTAATTTCTTTAATCTACAGTATTATTCTTGTGCAACATTCCAGAAGCAAGAGTTCCTCTAGAGGAGAGAGACTTTGTCTATTTTGCTTCCATTTCTTGGTCTTTGTCAGTTTCCCTGCAGTAGTCAGTCCCATTAAGTAGAGCTGCATCATAACAGTGACTCCAGAGAAAAACTGTTTTAAAACATCAACAAACCTCGTGGTGGTGTAGAAACAGCAGGCCCAATACTGCGTGACTTTGTACTTGGAATGGCCCTGGTTGAAGAAGGCTCAGCTGTACAAAAGAGAAGTTGAGAAAGGGATTAAGGTTGAGGGAATGAGCGGACCACAGAGCACATCACAAAAGACAAATTCATCCCACATCTCTCCCAGTGGCAGCTCCAGAATTTTCATGTGGCACGGCCTTACAGGGAAGAAGGTGAGCCTTGATTTCCCCATCTGTAAAATGATAATACTTACTTCAAAATGTAGTTGAGAGGACTAAGTTAGTTTAATATATAATTTGTGTGCCTTCACACACACACACATCAGTTAGTATAGTGTGTAGTTAGTCACTCAGTTGTGTCCGACTCTTTGTGACTCATGGAATGTAGCGCATGAGGCTCTTCTGTCCATGGGATTTTCCAGGCAAGATTACTGGAGTGAGTGCCATTTCCTCGTCCAGGGAATCTTCTCAACCCAGGGTCTGAATTTGCATCTCCTGCACTGCAGGCGGATTCTTGACCACTGAGCCACCAGGGAAGTCCCCAGTTAGTATACTACAGGCATGTACATTCAAACTGGCTATTATTATTGTCCTTATAAATGGGGACTTGAAGCTCCTTTTGCATAGCATTTTACATAACTTTATAAATTGTCCATGTAAAAAAAGACGAAGACTCATGACAATTATACAAAGACTAATGTTCTGCTCCATGCCCCCCTGCCTCCATCTCTCAGATACAACCCTACTTCCCCAGTAAAAATGAAGACAAAGACACCATTAAATTTAGTTTTCTTCTAGCTAGAGAGTGGGTGAGGCAATACAAAAATCATCCATCATCCCACCACCCAATAATAGACATTTAATCATCTTGGTATATAGCTATCTGAACTTTTAGCTATTGTGTCTAAATATGGAATAATTGTGTTTAAATATATATAAATATGTAAATACCATTTTAAAATATATATATTCTCTGAGCATATGCCCAATATTTTGAATCCGCCTCTATTAAAAGATTTTTAATTCCTGCATACTGTGCCATTGTATGAATATTGTACTTTATCAGTCTCTGAGCATTTATGGTGTTTTTACTCTTATGACATTTGACACCATTCTCTGATAAACATTAGTGCACTAAACTTTGTGATGTATCTCTGCTCATTCTTTTAGGACATTGTAGTAAAGGAACTAGTACTCAAGTGTGATGCTGTAGGGGTGGAACGACCTCACTTCTCAGGACAGCATCACCTTGGCTCCTCAGCTAAATGTGACTGGATTCCTGGAGAATCCATAAAGAACTGAAAGTGTCGTTGGCACTTCTGCTCAGTCTATCTAAGGACAGATTTCCAAGGCTTTCCTCTTTCTACCAGCTGCCAGCTACTCAGTTCACCCTCAAATATTTCAGACAAGATTCATTGCCCCTAAACTAAAATATCTTCTCCCCTCTTATAAACCCTATTTCCACCTTGTTCCTTGACTTGTCCTACTACCTGATTCATTGTTATGGTTGTTGTGTTGCTCAGTTGTGTTCAACTCTTCTGCAGCCCCATGGACTCTAGCCTGCCAGGCTCCTCTGCCCATGGAATTTCCCAAGTAAGAATACTGGAGTGGGTTGCCATTTCCTTCTCCAGGGAATCTTCTCAACCCAGGGTCTGAAATTGCATCTCCTGATTGCAGGCGGATTCTTGACCACTGAGCCACCTGTGAAGCCCCGCCTAATTCATTACACGTATATAAACAATTGTCACACAAATTAGGTATATGGTGTGACAAATGACTAGTATCTCTAAGTTATCCTTCATCATTCAGATGCAAAGCTGTAAAATCTAATTTAAGGACAAGTGCTTTTCTCAATTGAAATATAGTTGATTTATTATAATTCAAAAATAATTCAGTTACACACACACACACACACACATATATGTAATTTTCAGGTTCTTTTCCATTACAGTTATTACTAAATATTGCATATAGTCTCCTGTGCTATACGACAGGTCCTTGTTGTTGATGTATTTTACATATAGTATTGCATCTGCTAAGACCAAGCTTTTTTAAGCAGTAGCTAGATATAGGAATTTGAGGTTCAGCAACTATTGAGATTAAATTATGGAAAGAAAGATTTTCTTTAGGAATCAATGAAAGTATGTAAAACTAAAGAATAGCCAATTAACAAATATGATCTGTCTCTCTAGTTCAGTGCAATTCATTCACATTTAGGGCACACATTTATAACCCCTGTGGATACCAGTGAGCTTTTCTGAAGCAAGCTTCCCTGGGCTCCTAGATCCCAAGCCTGGCACATTTTGGATCTCTTCCACACTAGAACAGGGCTCCGTACATAGCGGATATTCAGTGAAATACTAGCTGTTGTAAATGTTTGGCCAATTTCCTTTCTTTTTTAAAAAGATCTTCTCATTTTCTTGAGATATAGTTGACATACAGCAACGAATTGCTTGACCAGGTTCTTATGGAGAGACGGGGAGGTGAGTGTCTGGATCGCGCCGAAAATGAATGTACTGATGAATGAAACAAGCCACATGCAAAGGGGCATGCACACAATGAGTGTAAGAATAGTGGAAACCTGCCTCCACAGCGGACTGACACAATATTTTTGATGTTTCAATAACAAGCACACAGTTTTACAACTAGAAGAAAAAAAAAATCCCAAAGTGAAAAACAAAAAAATAAAACCACACCAAATTTAAAGTTTTTAAGAAGTGCATGCGTGCTAAGTCACTTCAGTTGTGTCCGACTGTTTGCGACCCTACAGACTGCAGCCCATCAGGCTTCTCCATCCATGAGATCTTCAGGCAAGAATACTGGAATGGCTTGCCATTTCCTCCTCCAGGGGATCTTCCTGACCCAGGAATCCACCTGCATGTCTGGTCTCTTGCATTGGCAGGCGAGTTCTTTGCCACTAGTGCCACCTGGGTAGCTAAAAGTGTACCTGAAGCCATCTAGAGTTTTCACTGAGTGCAAAGATTGCGTTACCCCAGGCTTTCTGCCTGTCTGAGTCCGGAGTTTCAGTGGTTAGTTAGGGAGGTGTGCTCAGTCTATGGGTCGGTGCCCCTCCTCTTTATGAACACCTACAAGACCCTGCCTGCCCCAGCCCCTGCCTGCCTCCCCATCAGTGCTTGCAGCTTCACTCTCCTTTGGGGTCCAGGCATCTGGACAGCTCTTGGTTCCTCAGATGCAGCATACTCTTCTCCAAGCCCACACTTTGTACCTCGTCTTCTCTTTGCCTGAAATATCCTCCCGTGGTCCCCTTCTTGGCTGGCTATCCACTTCTCAGGTCCCAGTTCAAGGCCATTTTTATTAGGAGGTCTTCTCTGACCTCCTCTGACCTCTACTTCGGTTTAGGCTAAAAACTCCACAAGATCCCAGTGCTTGGCATAGTGTGTTAAAGCTAAATGAAATCTTATGGTTGACTGTTTAGAATCCAGGTGTGTTTCATAGGCCTTAATGCTGTGGAGGAAAAAAATTGCCCGCCGTATCAGTGAACAAAGGATGTTACAGATACCACGTTTTCAGCCATTGCTGCCACCACAGACTGTAGACCCTAAGGGGATTCAGGGTGCAGAGAAGCAGGCTACTGGCTCTAGATGGTTAAGGTGTATATCAAAGGAATGACTGTAGTTAAGCCCGGACTCTTGTATCTTCCCATAGAGGGAAAAGTGCTAAATTTATTAACTTGAGATGTCTGGCTTTCTTTAATTAAAAGTAACCTTCTGACTTTCTGACTACTTGACTTCTGCCTAAGGTACTTCATTATTCTGATATCATAGACATTAACATTTCTGAGACAGTAATATTCATAACAAACACATTGTGTATTAACTATATTCTAGACATTTTCTCTTCAAAACAATTACCTGAGAGTATACTATCATGTATTATTATGTGCAGAGGAATTAAACAATCATCAGAAACATTGCCGAACTTGCCTAAGATCATGAAGCTGATAAATGGTGGAGGTGAAGTTTGAATTCCCACCTATTGGACTGCAGAACTGTCTGCCAAGCTCTGTCATAATCTATGTAAAATAAAAAGGTTGAGAGTACCAAATGTCATTGAAAGATGAAATTCTCACCAAATGATGCAACTAACTCTCAAGTAAGCCTTCCCTTCTAGCAAATCAGGGCTAACTGAAAAAGATGCAAAAATAATAATTTATGTTGTGCAGAAGCAGAGGATGTGAAGGTTATTCCCTTAACATACAGGAGTAGAATGACCTCCAGTGTCAGATCCAGCTTATGGAAGGACAGGTATTTCTGGTTGGTAACAATTTATAACCTTAAATCTCATTTTTTTTTCCCTGCTAAGCATCTTTCTGTCCTGTTACTCTTGCTTACCATGAATCTTCAGAACTAAAGAAGCTTTCACATACTTTAGATGTGCCAGCTTTATTTTAAGATATTGGCATTTGAATAGCTAAACTCCCTATACACATTAGATGTGGGATTAAGGAAGTTAGACTGGATGAGAAAAATTCTAATTAAAAAAGGAAAACATTATCCCAAACTTCTCACAGCACTGATACTTCTCATGCCTGGCTGGACAATAATGAATGGGAAAACAGAAACTAGATCAGTATGCTCACTCTTGATGCTGTGTATTAGAATCATCTGTGTACTCAGACATTGGAGTCTAATGCACTGCCTGCAGCAAGAATATTGCTCCAGACTAGATAAACATGTAGAAACTTCAGTTTCCTATCGTTAGGATCTTTTCTTCCATTTTCAAAGGTCCTAACATCAGTAGTCCCCAATCTTACGGGCACCAGGGACCAGTTTCATGGAAGACAATTTTCCCGTGGACAAGGGTCGGGAGAAGACGGTTTTGGGATGAATCACCCACGTTACATTTTGTGCACGTTGTTTCTATTGTGACTACACTGAGATTAACCTCTACTAATGATAGTCTCCGTTTGCACTGCAGATCGTCAGGCATTAGGTTCTCGTAAGGAGCACACACCTGGTACCTTCCATGTGCAGATCACAGCAGGGTCCATGCTCTGCTAAAGAATCTAAAGCTGCTGCTGATCTGACAGGAGGTGGAGCTCAGGTGGCGATGTGAGCGATTGGGGTGGCTGTACATACAGATGATGCTGTGCTCACTCCTGCTATGTGGCCCGGTTCCTGACAAGGGTTGGGGACCCCTGTCTTACATCACCCTTATCTTGTGTTGAGTAGATTTATAAAGCAATTGGATATTAGCCTGATTTGCTTGAGAAGAGTGGGATATGACTTAGTGACTGAGCGACTTAGCGACTGAGACTGTGTCTCCTGGTCAGACACATGCCATTGCCATGGCCCACCTTCCCAGTTGCCTTCAACAGGTGCACTACGTTCACCTTCTGTGCTCTGGATTTATTTTCTTTCCTTTTGACTTTTAAATATCATCATGACTGAGAAATAAGTAGCAATATCAAAGGGAGAGCCCTAGAGAAAAAGATCACTTAGCCAGATAAAAGTGAGCAAAAGGTTACCATCACAGTCATAAAATTAGGGTTCATTCAGGGCAGTGCAGTTCAGTCCCTCAATCATGTCCAACTCTTTGCGACCCCATGAATTGCAGCACACCAGGCCTCCCTGTCCATCACCAACTCCCGGAGTTCACCCAAACCCACGTCCATCGAGTCGGTGATGCCATCAGCCATCTCATCCTCTGTCGTCCCCTTCTCCTCCTGCCCGCAATCCCTCCCAGCATCAGAGTCTTTTCCAATGAGTCAACTCTTTGCATGAGATGGCCAAAGTATTGGAGTTTCGGCTTTAGCATCAGTCCTTCCAAAGAACACCCAGGACTGATCTACTTCAGAATGCACTGGTTGGATCTCCTTGCAGTCCAAGGGACTCTCAAGAGTCTTCTCCAACACCACAGTTCAAAAGCATCAATTCTTTGACGTCAGCTTTCTTCACAGTCCAACTCTCACATCCATATATGACCACTGGAAAAACCATAGCCTTAACTAGACGGACCTTTGTTGGCAAAGTAATGTCTCTGCTTTTTAATATGGCATCTAGGTTGGTCATAACTTTCCTTCCAAGGAGAAAGCATCTTTTAATTTCATGGCTGCAGTCACCATCTCAGTGATAAAAGAAGACAGACTACAAGCCTTTACTACAGGATTCACTTTAGGGAAAGCATGAGTAGAACATTAAGTGACAATGTTGCAAGAGTATGGAAGAGCCAGGACTTCCCTGACAGTTCAGTGGTTAAGACTCTTCACTTTCAATGCAGGAGGTGTGAGTTTGACCCTTGGTCTAGGAATTAGGATTCCACATGCCAAATGGTGCAATGAAAAAGAAAAAAAAAAAAAAAAAAAGGAAGAAAAGAATAAGATAGGGCCAAGCTCAGAACATCAATGTGGATGATGAATAAGCAGTTTCATATGTGGATTAAATGTACAGACTCTAGAGCATGAATGCCTGGTTTCAAACTAATTTCACTAGTTATTAGCTGAGACCCTGGGCAGCAGACTTAACCACTCTCTACTTTTGTTTCATAATATATAAAATGAGGATAATAATTGTCAATCATGTAGAATTACTGGCTAGTTAAATGAATTAAGTATACACAGATATACTTATATAAAGGTTTACACAAATAGAAAAATTGGTCTTACAACTCATATGTAGGGACCCCAAATAGCCAAAATCATCTTGAAAAAGTACAGAGCTGGATGACTTACATTTCATCATTTCAAAACTTACTACAAAGCAATGGTAGTCAAAACAGTATGGTGCTGCCCTAAGGATCAATGGAATAGAATTGGGAGTCTAGAAATTAACTCCTATATCTGTGGTAACTGGCTTTCATCAAGGGTGTTAAGACCATTACGTGAGGAAAGAATAGTCTGGTCAAAATATCAAGGAAGACAAGGCTCTAGACATGCTGAGGTCGGAACTCTCCTCCTTCACTATGTACTGGAGGTTGGTATGGTGCTTGGGAACCAAGAAAAGAATGTACAGTGTTTTGTGGCTTGGGGCTTTTAGTATTTTTGGAGTCAATTACTGTTCTGAGACTGACATGGTCAGAACATTGCCTGACTCCCAAGATGCGGTAGAAGTCTCTCCGTGAGTAAGGCTTCCTAAGATTCTATACGCTGGCACTTCCCTGCTACTCTTAGAAAGTAGAGTGTGGCAGCCAGGGACTTGTGGGTGAGTTACTGTATCATAGAAGAAACAAGTCCTACAAGAAAACAGAAAATGGGCCTTTTCCAAAGAAGACATATATATGGCCAACAGACACATGAAAAGATGTTCAACACGGCTAATCATCAGAGAAATGCAAATCAAAGCCACAGTGAGATATCACTGCACATCTGTCATGTCAGAATGACTATCAAAGAAATCTACAAAAGTTGGCGAGGATGTGGAGAAAACAGAATCCTTGTATGCTGCTGGTGAGAATGGTAATTGGTGCAGCCATAATGGAAAATACTATGAAAATTGCTCCAAAAATTAAAAGTAGAGCTACCATAGGATCCAGCAATTCCATTCCTCAGTATATGCGCAGAGAAAATGAAAACACTATCTCCCAAAAATATATGAACCGCAATGTTCATAGCAGCATTGTTTACAATAGCCAAGGTATGAAAGTAAGCGAAGAGTCCATCAACAGATGAGAGGATAGAGAAGATGTATAACACACACCCACACACACACAAACAGACACACACAGATACACACACACAGACACACACACACATAGACACAGACACACACAGACACATACACAGACACACACAGACACACAAAGACACACACACACACAGACACACACACAAATAGACACACACACAGACACACACAGACATTCACACACACAAACACACACACAGACACATACAGACACACACAGACACACAAACACACACAGAGAGACACAGACACACACAGACACACAAACACACACACACAGACACACACACAGACACACAAACACTCACACACAGACACAGACACACACACACACAGAGACACACAAACACACAGACACAGACACACACACAGAGACACACACAGACACACACACACATAACCACAAACACACACACACACACAGACACATACACTCACAGACACACACACACACACACAGACACACACACATACAGAGACACACAGACACACAGACACACACAAACACACACACAGGAATATTATTCAGCTGCAAAAAAGAATGAAACTCTGCCATTTGCAACAACATGGATGGGTCTAAAAAGTGTTATACTTAGTGAAATAAGTCAGAGGAAGACAAATATTTTATATCACTTATATGTGGAATCCAAAAAATAACATAAATGACTATAACAAAACAGAAATAGATTCCCAGATACAGAGAAGAAACTAGTGGTTACCAGTAGGTAGTGGGGGGCGGGAAGGGCAAAGGAGAGGTAAGGGATTAAGAGGTATGAACTATTATGTATAAAATAAATAACCTAGAAGAATATATTGTAGAGAACGAGGAATATAGTCAATAAATTTCATAAAACTTTTAATGCAGCATAATCAATAAAAATACTGAATCACTATGCTGCATACTTGAAACTAATATAACACTGTAAATCAATTATATTTCAACTAAGAGAAACCGAAAATGGGAAAATATTACCCTTGGGTTTTCTCATATGTCTACTGTCAATTCTTGCTTTTTTCTCTATCAGATCCCTAGAATCCGTTTCAGTATATGTCACAACCAAGTTTAATGGAGCAGTAAATAAGGACAATGAAATGAGTATGCTGATATCTAGGTTTTTCTCTATTAATGTTTAGTGGCATTGCTTAATGATAGAGACAGCTTAGAAAACACAGGTTGTATATGTTTGCTTTAACTTGAAAAATTGTAAAACTTTTCCTAATTATGTTGTATGATTCTTTTCCAGAGAATTTAGAAAGTATTAAAAAGCATTACTTTGCCAACAACGGTCCATCTAGTCAAGGTTATGGTTTTTCCAGTAGTATGTCTACTGGAGGTGAGAGTTGGACTGTGACGGAAGCTGAGCACCGAAGAATTGATGCTTTTGAACTGTGATGTTGGAGAAGACTCTTGAGAGTCCATTGGACTGCAAGGAGATCCAACCAGTCCATCCTAAAGGAGATCAGTCTTGGGTGTTCACTGGAAGGACTGATGCTGAAGCTGAAACTCCAATACTTTGGCCACCTCATGTGAAGAGTTGACTCACTGGAAAAGACCCTGATGCTGGGAAGGATTGGGGGCAGGAGGAGAAGGGGACGACAGAGGATGAGATGGCTGGTTGGCGTCACCGACATGATGGATGTGAGTCTGGGTAGGCTCCAAGAGTTGGTGATGGACAGGGAGGCCTGGCGTGCTGCAATTCATGGGGTCGCAAAGAGTTGGACACAACTGAATGACTGAACTGAACTGAACTGAAATAGCAGAAAAAAATTACCCCAATTCCAAGAGCCAGAGGTAACCTGGCAATGTTTCTCTTCAGTGTTGTTGCTTTAATTTGACTCATGTATCATAGAATATCACACAGATAGGTGCTTATTAAATACACAGATATGATGCTAATGGCTGGAAATCTATTACCCATCTCCTTTGGTTGGTAACTTACCTGGTGAATCCCAAGTGACAGTGGTCTCTGTACGCTGTGTTGCAACAGGTTCTCTGGAAGTATAACCTATAAAGACATTTGGGAAAATTATCTAAAATGTGCTTCCCCAGTAGGATCATAGATGTTATCAGTCATCATCTAAAGACCAAAGTACAAAGAAATTCATCAGAAGAATGTGAAATCCAACTTTCCAATTTGAAACCAGTGCAAGTTGATTTTGAGATACTGTGCCTCCTTCCCCGTCTTAGAAATCCTTCTTCAGGGGTTCAGAGTGAGAGTGTTCATTTCTTTCTAGAAACCCAGCTTCACACTAACCTAGAGATTTAGAGATTTGGAAACTAGCCTATGGATCATCTCAGGCTGACCTTTGAGGCATCACTGAAGTTTAGACATGAAAAGGATTTTGATGCCATCTAGTCTGTGTTTTATTTGATAGGCAGGACGAAACTGAGACCCATGCGAGTCAATCAGTTCCCCACACTTAAACTGGTCTGCAACAAAATTCTGATCATTTGGTGTTTCTGCAACTAGTATTAGCTGAGTGCCTACTACATGCCTAGCAGGCTTCCCTGGTGGCTCAGATGGTAAAGAATCTGCCTGCAATACAGGAGATGCAGGTTCGATCCCTGGGTCAGGAAGATGTCATGGAGAAGCGCAACCTACTCCAGTATTCTTGGCTGGAATATTCCATGGACAGAGGAGTCTGGTATGCTACAGTCCATGGGATCACATGGATGAAACTGAGAGACTACACACATATGTAAGCCTAGCAGAGTGGGGGAGACAAAAATGAAGACACAGATTTGGCTTTTAAGAAATTTAGAGTGCTGTGTCCCTGAATCCCAGTTCAGATCTCAGTCCTGTAACAATTAAATTGAGAGAAACGTTCTCTTCCTAGATTACTGAAGGAAAAGGAGAAGCCTTGCTTCTTTGCTGAGTCATTCTAACCGTGTGCCTGCAAGGCGTGTGTGGTGAGATGCACACAGATCACCAAGGCCTATGGACCCAGAGCTCTCTCCAAGTGCTGTTTAGCATTAGGACCCTATACTCAAATCAGAGCTTTGGCTTTTCCTCGAACACACTCTGCCTTCTTCTTCCTCAGAATTGTCTTCCTTCATCTCCCTTCTACCTCCACCACCCTCCCCAGATTTTGCAAGTTTGGCTTCTTCTCATTGTTCAACTTTCATCAGAAAGGTCACAAACTCAAAGAAAAAGGTCCTGCTACCCTTCTCTATGTTGGCCTTCTGCAGTATGTCCATCACCTTCCCTGGTTTATTTCTGGGTGCTATTTTTCACTCTTGTATTTCAATACTTGTTCTGCTGAATGCCTCTGTCCCCTCCCTCTCCCTGCCCCCACCCGCCCTGAACATGAACTCAGGAGCTCATTCGTGGCACTGTCGTGGCCTTGGGGTACCTCATGCATAATTCCTGAAGGCACAAATGAGTGAAGGAATTCAGGGATTGGGAATCAAATCATTTAGAAAAAACTCCTTTCCTCCAGGGGAATCTTCCCGACCCAGGGATCAAACCCGTGTCTCTCACGTCTCTTGCTTTGGCATGAGGATTCTTTACCACTAGTGCCACCAGCGTGGGTGCTAAGTCGCTTCAGTCGAGTCCGACTCTTTGCGACACTGTGGACTGTAGCTAGCCAGGCTTCTCTGTCCATGGGATTCTCCAGGCCAGAATACTGGAGTGGGCTCCCATTTCCTTCTCCAGGAAGATAACTCTGCTAGTCTTCTGTTTCCTGGAATTGCCCCCTTCTCCTTCACTTCTCAGAAGTCACCATCCTATACCCAGGTTTGTTTCCTAGGTTATAATTGTTAGCATAGCTAAATACCTCTTCACTACTGCCAGACGCTGGAGTAAGGACATTACGGTAATGACTTTGTTTAGTCCTTAGGCGACTACTCGTTGACAGCAGTAGGCAGGTACCAATATTGGCTGTATTTCTCAGATAAGAACAGTGAGGCTGAGGGAGGGAAAGGAACTTGCCTTAATGCGCCCTGGTTTTCAGATGTGAAGCCAGGTTTGAAACTTTCATATCTGTGCTTTAACCATTACACACTTTATCCCCTAGTGCAGGGTCAGGCGAAAAGTTTGTTCCGATATTTCCATGACATCTTATGAACGAAGGAATTTTTTGGCCAACCGTCCAACCAGTCCATTCTCGAGGAGATCAGCCCTGGGATTTCTTTGGAAGGAATGATGCTAAAGCTGAAACTCCAGTACTTTGGCCACCTCATGTGAAGAGTTGACTCATTGGAAAAGACTCTGATGCTGGGAGGGATTGGGGGCAGGAGAAGAAGGGGACGACAGAGGATGAGATGGCTGGATGGCATCACTGACTCGATGGATGTGAGTCTGGGTGAACTCCGGGAGTTGGTGATGGACAGGGAGGCCTGGCGTGCTGCAATTCATGGGGTCGCAAAGAGTTGGACACAACTGAATGACTGAACTGAACTGAACTGAAATAGCAGAAAAAAATTACCCCAATTCCAAGAGCCAGAGGTAACCTGGCAATGTTTCTTTTCAGTGTTGTTGCTTTAATTTGACTCATGTATCATAGAATATCACACAGATAGGTGCTTATTAAATACACAGATATGATGCTAATGGCTGGAAATCTATTACCCATCTCCTTTGGTTGGTAACTTACCTGGTGAATCCCAAGTGACAGTGGTCTCTGTACGCTGTGTTGCAACAGGTTCTCTGGAAGTATAACCTATAAAGACATTTGGGAAAATTATCTAAAATGTGCTTCCCCAGTAGGATCATAGATGTTATCAGTCATCATCTAAAGACCAAAGTACAAAGAAATTCATCACAAGAATGTGAAATCCAACTTTCCAATTTGAAACCAGTGCAAGTTGATTTTGAGATACCGTGCCTCCTTCCCTGTCTTAGAAATCCTTCTCCAGGGGTTCAGAGTGAGAGTGTTCACTTCTTTCTAAAAACCCAGCTTCACACTAACCTAGAGATTTAGAGATTTGGAAACTAGCCTATGGATCATCTCAGGCTGACCTTTGAGGCATCACTGAAGTTTAGACATGAAAAGGATTTTGATGCCATCTAGTCTGTGTTTTATTTGATAGGCAGGATGAAACTGAGACCCATGCGAGTCAATCAGTTCCCCACACTTAAACTGGTCTGCAACAAAATTCTGATCATTTGGTGTTTCTGCAACTAGTATTAGCTGAGTGCCTACTACATGCCTAGCAGGCTTCCCTGGTGGCTCAGATGGTAAAGAATCTGCCTGCAATACAGGAGATGCAGGTTCGATCCCTGGGTCAGGAAGATGTCATGGAGAAGCGCAACCTACTCCAGTATTCTTGGCTGGAATATTCCATGGACAGAGGAGTCTGGTATGCTACAGTCCATGGGATCACATGGATGAAACTGAGAGACTACACACATATGTAAGCCTAGCAGAGTGGGGGAGACAAAAATGAAGACACAGATTTGGCTTTTAAGAAATTTAGAGTGCTGTGTCCCTGAATCCCAGTTCAGAACTCAGTCCTGTAACAATTAAATTGAGAGGAACGTTCTCTTCCTAGATTACTGAAGGAAAAGGAGAAGCCTTGCTTCTTTGCTGAGTCATTCTAACCGTGTGCCTGCAAGGTGTGTGTGGTGAGATGCACACAGATCACCAAGGCCTATGGACCCAGATCTCTCTCCAAGTGCTGTGTAGCATCAGGACCCTATACTCAAATCAGAGCTTTGGCTTTTCCTTGAACACACTCTGCCTTCTTCTGCCTCCGAATTGTCTTCCTTCATCTCCCTTCTACCTCCACCACCCTCCCCAGATTTTGCAAGTTTGGCTTCTTCTCATTGTTCAACTTTCATCAGAAAGGTCACAAACTCAAAGAAAAAGGTCCTGCTACCCTTCTCTATGTTGGCCTTCTGCAGTATGTCCATCACCTTCCCTGGTTTATTTCTGGGTGCTATTTTTCACTCTTGTATTTCCATACTTGTTCTGCTGAATGCCTCTGTTCCCTCCCTCTCCCTGCCCCCACCCGCCCTGAACATGAACTCAGGAGCTCATTCGTGGCACTGTCGTGGCCTTGGGGTACCTCATGCATAATTCCTGAAGGCACAAATGAGTGAAGGAATTCAGGGATTGGGAATCAAATCATTTAGGAAAAACTCCTTTCCTCCAGGGGAATCTTCCCGACCCAGGGATCAAACCCGTGTCTCTCACGTCTCTTGCTTTGGCATGAGGATTCTTTACCACTAGTGCCACCAGCGTGGGTGCTAAGTCGCTTCAGTCGAGTCCGACTCTTTGCGACACTGTGGACTGTAGCTAGCCAGGCTTCTCTGTCCATGGGATTCTCCAGGCCAGAATACTGGAGTGGGCTCCCATTTCCTTCTCCAGGAAGATAACTCTGCTAGTCTTCTGTTTCCTGGAATTGCCCCCTTCTCCTTCACTTCTCAGAAGTCACCATCCTATACCCAGGTTTGTTTCCTAGGTTATAATTGTTAGCATAGCTAAATACCTCTTCACTACTGCCAGACGCTGGAGTAAGGACATTACGGTAATGACTTTGTTTAGTCCTTAGGCGACTACTCGTTGACAGCAGTAGGCAGGTACCAATATTGCCTGTATTTCTCAGATAAGAACAGTGAGGCTGAGGGAGGGAAAGGAACTTGCCTTAATGTGCCCTGGTTTTCAGATGTGAAGCCAGGTTTGAAACTTTCATATCTGTGCTTTAACCATTACACACTTTATCCCCTAGTGCAGGGTCAGGCGAAAAGTTTGTTCCGATATTTCCATGACATCTTATGAACGAAGGAATTTTTTAGCCAACCGTCCAACCAGTCCATTCTCAAGGAGATCAGCCCTGGGATTTCTTTGGAAGGAATGATGCTAAAGCTGAAACTCCAGTACTTTGGCCACCTCATGTGAAGAGTTGACTCATTGGAAAAGACTCTGATGCTGGGAGGGATTGGGGGCAGGAGAAGAAGGGGACGACAGAGGATGAGATGGCTGGATGGCATCACTGACTCGATGGATGTGAGTCTGGGTGAACTCCGGGAGTTGGTGATGGACAGGGAGGCCTGGTGTGCTGCAATTCATGGGGTCGCAAAGAGTTGGTCACGACTGAGTGACTGAACTGAACTGAACTGAATATCTAAGAAATTCCTGAATCCCTCCTCCAATTCCTAGAGTGCTCAGTTGATTCTTGAGACTCTCTGTAACTCAAATTACAACCATGTCTGAGGGGGCTAAACACATTTCAAGTAATTGCCTGCTCCTTATCTAGGTGCTGGGCACTAGTATTTCTGACACATAAACGCTGTATTTGAGAAGAACTTTTAATCCTAACACTCTCAGGAAGAGGCCAAAAATAATGCTAATTTGATACTACTTCATAATGTGCCTATGTTACTTTTTATTTTAATGAATTGATTTCCATTTCTGCCTAAACCACATAATCCTTCAGCCAATAAGAGTTCTTTCTTTCTTTCTCTTCCCTGTATCACTTCTCAGTAATGGACCACGAAGTAGAAAATAACAACCCCCCCACTGCCATCGCCTGGATTCAGGGTTCACATGTGGCTTTCAATTCTTTGACAGGAGAAAGAGGAAATCATAACTTTTGGTGAAACTTTTTAAAAAATAAGGAACATAGACTCACCATCACCTTCATTAATGACTCTTCAATTTAGAAGTTAAACTCATGAAAATGCCAGAAAAGCAACACATTCTTTCACACAGACTTGTGTTTCAGAGTATTTGATTACATTGTTTCAAGGCTGCCGAGGCTTACAATTGAACAGCATCCCTCTCACTTGATCCAGCCATGGGTAACTTCACCACCTTACCAACCCACTCTCAATAAAAAATCCAACCACCACACTGGGCTGGGGTCCTGGTGGCTCAGTGGCAAAGAATCTACCTGCCAGTGCAGGAGATGTGGGTTTTATCCCTGGGGCAGGATGATCCCCTGGAGAAGGAAATGGCAACCCACTCCAGTATTCCTGCCTGAGAAATTCCATGGACAGAGGAGCTGGTAGGCTACAGTCAATAGGGTCACAAAAGAGTCAGATGCAACTGACTAAACAACGAGACTGGGATCTGAATACTACTCATTCAGTTATTCAGTTAAGTCAAATAGGACTAAAATGAGATAGTTTTTCTTCTATCTATAGTCCTATGTCCCATATAACAGCTTCTGCTGCTGTTGCTAAGTCCCTTCAGTCGTGTCTGACTCTATGCGACCCCATAGACGGCAGCCCACCAGGCTCCCCCGTCCCTGGGATTCTCCAGGCAAGAACACTGGAGTGGGTTGCCATTTCCTTCTCCCAATGCATGAAAGTGAAAAGGGAAAGTGAAGTCGCTCAGTCGTGTCTGACCCTCAGCGACTCCATGGACTGCAGCCTATCAGGCCCCTCTGTCCGTGGGATTTTCCAGGCAAGAGCACTGGAGTGGGGTGCCATTGCCTTCTCTGCCCATATAACAGAATCCTGCTTAAAAAAAAAAAATTCCACCTACCTGACAGTAGTAATACAAAAATCATTTTTCGGTCCATCCTGAGATCATAAGCTGCTTCCCAATGTCAGTGCAAGAAAACCGCCAAGGATGACTGACGTGACATCTGTGGCCTCAGCCTACACATTGTTATCTTTCAGGCTCACATTCTCTAGGCATCAGTTGATAGGCTGGGTGGCATTTTTAAATGATGCCAAACTGTACATTGTCTGTCCATAAAGATATGTGGGTATCTGCCTAATAAAGGATTATTAAAGCCTTCAGTTGAGTCTCCACTTCAGGCAACTGGCAAATACCTGTTAAAATTACTTTGCATAAACTCAGCGAGCAGTTCAAGGTAATAGCAGTCGGCAGCTACCCGATTGGACAAATGAGAATTAGACTGTGAAGGCCTAAAATTGGGCTTCCCAATGACTCAGCTGGTAAAGAATCTGCCTGCAATGCAGGAGACCCTGGTTGGATTCCTGGGTTGGGAAGTTCCCCTAGAGAAGGGATAGGCTACCCACTCCAGTATTCTTGGGCTTCCCTGGGGGCTCAGATGGTAAAGAATCCTCCCACAATGCCAGAGACTTGGGTTCGATCCCTGGGTTGGGAAGATCCCCTGGAGGAGGGCATGGCAACCCACTCCAGTATTCTTGCCTGGAGAATGCCATGGGCAGAGGAGACTGGTGGGCTACAGTCCATGAGGTCACAAAGAGTTGGACATGATTGAGTGACTAAATACACACATGCAGGCCTGAGACTAAGGCCTGAATTAGGCTGAGGTAGCCAGGAAAATTGTTTTAATGTGGAGAGTCTTATGGGTCACAGAGAAAATGGCTTCTTACATGAAATAAGTGTTTGAGAACTGGAATTACTATTAGAGTGCTCTGAGGTTTGAAAAACTCTCTAGATCATGGCAAGTCATACAGCAACATAACAATATGAGATGCAAGAAATCTTTAATTCACAATGGAATTTGAATGGAATAGCTAGGGCCCACACCGAACCAGTGTGGTGATTTCTATCCAAACGCGCCTCATTACGGAGGCATAGAGTGGATAATTAGGAGATTGGAATTGACATATATAAAATACATAACGAATGGGAACCTACAGGATAGCTCAGAGAACTCTAGTCAATGCTCTAAATGGGAAGGAAAATACAAAAAAGGGGATATATGTATATGTTTAGCAGATTCACTTTACTGTATAGTGGAGACTGACACAACGCTATGAAACAATTATGTGGTGATGGTCAAGTCACTTAGTTGTGGTCGATATCTTGTGACAATATGGACGTAGCCCACCAGGCTCCTCTGTTCATGGGATTATCCCAGCAAGAAGACTGGAATGGGTTGCCATTTCCTCCTCCTATAGTTGATTCATTTTAGTGGAGACTAGCAGCCATGAAATTAAAAGATGCTTACTCCTTGGAAGGAAAGTTATGACCAACCTAGATAGCATATTCAAAAGCAGAGACATTACTTTGCCAACAAAGGTCTGTCTAGTCAAGGCTATGGTTTTTCCAATGGTCATGTATCGATGTGAGTGTTGGACTGTGAAGGAAGCTGAGCACCGAAGAATTGATGCTTTTGAACCGTGGTGTTGGAGAAGACTCTTGAGAGTCCCTTGGACTGCAAGGAGATCCAACCAGTCCATCCTAAAGGAAATCTGTCCTGGGTATTCATTGGAAGGACTGATGCTAAAGCTGAAACTCCAGTACTTTGGCCACCTCATGTGAAGAGTTGACTCATTGGAAAAGACTCTGATGCTGGGAGGGATTTGGGGCAGGAAGAGAAGGGGACGACAGAGGATGAGATGGCTCGGTGGCATCACAGACTTGATGGACGTGAGTTTGAGTGAACTCCAGGAGTTGGTGATGGACAGGGAGGCCTGGCGTGCTGCAATTCATGGGGTCTCAAAGAGTCGGACACGACTACGTGAATGAACTGAACTGAACTGTACACAATATTATTAAAAAAATCACAGTCTGGTAAAAATTAATTTTAAAAAATCTAAGCCATTTTAGATATATGTTGATCTCAAATACAAAAGACTTTGTGCTAGCAAAAAAAAAAAAAAAAGGATGCATAAATGAATGAATGATGAGACAATAAATGCAAACAGTCAAAATCAAAAAGGACGACCCAAAAAATTCGTTGCAAAGCAGATTTAAATGAGACGTATGGTCATTCAAAGAACAGAAGATCAGATTTACAAGGAGGTGGAACAGCAACAACATGAACTAGATCTGAAACAGCCCCAAAGAAGGTGTTTGGATACTCTATCACAAATGCCTTACTTCCTCTAAGCATTGTAGAAGCCCTTCTTGCTTGACTCAGAAAATAAATTTGCTAAGTCAGCAACTTGTTAAATAGAGTCTGTGTCTGGTTTTACCCACATATTTTTATTTTTATTTCTGGCTGTGCTGGGTCTTCGTTACTGTGTGGGCTTTTCTCTGGTTGTGGAGAGTGGGGGCTACTCTCTAGCTGTGGTGCTTGGACTTCCCGTTGCAGAGACTTTCCTTGTTGTGAAGCGTGGGCTCTAGGGCACACGGGCTTCGGTAGTTGTGGCTCCTGGGCTCTACAGCACAGGCTCAATAGCTGTGGCAAGCAGGCTTAGTTGTTCCATGGCATGTGGGGTCTTCCCAGATCAGGGATCAAACCTGTGCCTTCTGCACTGGCAGGAGGATTTTTTACCACTGAGCCACCAGGGAAGTCCCACAAATGGTTTTTTTTTTTTAATATAAATTATTTATTTTAATTGGAGGCTAATTACTCCTCAATATTGTATTGGTTTTGCCATACATCAACATGAACCTGCCACGGGTGTACTTGTGTTCCCTATCGTGAACCCCCCTCCCACCTCCCTCCCCATACCATTCCTCTGGGTCATCCCAGTGCACCAGCCCCGAGCACCCTGTATCATGCATCAAACCTGGACTGGTGATTCATTTCGCATATGATAATATACATGTTTCAATGCCATCCTCCCAAATCATCCCCCTCTCTCCCTCTCCACAGAGTCCAAAAGACTGTTCTATACATCTGTATCTCTTTTGCTGTCTCGCATACAGGGTTATCGCCACATGTGGTTTTAAAGAAAACTATCTATGAAACTGATATTTGAAGTTTCAGGAAAGGGAGCCACCGCGAACAATATATTTAGTGGGGAAAAGATGGAGATAGATATCCATTGACATCCAAGCTCCCTGAAACTGGGGGATAAAGGAAGTGTTGAGATGCAGACATGGAGGAGGCTGAGGGGCACAAAGGGGCTCCTGAGGACCAGTGCGAAGTCCAAAAGCCCCAGAATCCTGGAGCCCCTCTGAAGGCCCCACCAATGCACGTGAGACAACTGCAGCAAGGTTTACAATAAATCCGCATAACCAACCTTCAGCAAAACAGTAACTTGCTTAAATTCACTGTTTGCTGCTGGGGTAATACCCAGGTTGGGCTGCAGAAGTCTTTCTCAACAGATAACCAAGTCAAAGAGACCGGAGGGGGAATTAATAGGAGCAATAAAGATTATTTCAGATAGACTACATTTTGAAGAGGAGAGCAATTAACATGAGCCTTAAAATGATTATTTTCTTTTGAAAATGGGTATATAAATGAGCAACTATCCCCACAAGAGACTAGTAAGCAGCTATTAAAATCATGTTTTCAAAATAGTTGATATGGAGACTTAGGATAAAATAGAGAAGTGGAAAACAGCCACCTCAAAAACTGTATACACAGAAATAAAATCCTGCTTGATTCTTTTCTGCTTGATGCTATGTGCGAAGTATATGACCACACAGCATTTGTAACACAAAGCAGGCAAAATCAGGGTAATATCACGTTATCATTTTACAGGGGAAAGTAGAGTTCAGTTCAGTCACTCAGTTGTGTCCAACTCTTTGCGATCCCATGAACTGCAGCACGCAAGGCCTCCATGTCCATCACCAACTCCCAGAGTCCACCCAAACCCATGTCCATTGAGTCGATGATGCCACCCAACCATCTCATCCTCTATCGTCCCCTACTCCTCCTGCCCTCAATCTTTCCCAGCATCAGGGTCTTTTCACATGAGTCAGTTCTTCTCATTAGGTGGCCAAAGTATTGGAGTTTCAGCTTCAACGTCAGTCCTTCCAATGAATATTCACGACTGATCTCCTTTAGGATGGACTGGTTGGATCTCCTTGCAGTCCAGGGGACTCTCAAGAGTCTTCTCCAACATCATAGTTCAAAAGCATCAATTCTTTGGCGCTCAGCTTTCTTCACAGTCCAACTCTCACATCCATACATGACTACTGGAAAACCATAGCCTTGTCCAAACAGATCTTTGTTGGCAAAGTAATGTCTCTGATTTTTAATGTGCTGTCTAGGTTGGTCATAACTTTCCTTCCAGGGAGTAAGGATCTTTTAATTTCATTGCTGCAATCACCATCTGCAGTGATTTTGGAGCCCAGAAAAATAAAGTCAGCCACTGTTTCCACTGTTTCCCCATCTATCTGCCATGAAGTGATGGGACCAGATGCCATGATCTTAGTTTTCTGAATGTTGAGCTTTAAGCCAACTCTTTCACTCTCCTCTTTCACTTTCATCAAGAGGCTCTTTAGTTCTTCACTTTCTGCCATAAGGGTGGTGTCATCTGCATACCTGAGGTTATTGATATTTCTCCTGGCAATCTTAATTCCAGCTTGTGCTTCCTCCAGCCCAGTGTTTCTCATGATATACTCTGCATATAAGTTAAATCAGCAGTATGACGATATACGGACAACTAACCAATCTGATCGAATGGACCACAGCCTTGTCTAACTCAATGAAACTAAGCCATGCCATGTGGGACCACCGAAGACGGACGGGTCATGGTGGAGAGGTCTGACAGAGTGTGGTCCACTGGAGAAGGGAGTGGCAAATCACTTAGTATTCTTGCCAAGAGAACCCTATGAACAGGGGAAGGTGATAGTCCTCCAATACAGTGTTGGGAAGGTAGCTCCCAACTGGTAACACAGAGTCCAGCTAAAGACATATAACTTAAAATAAAAATGATGATCAGATTATATACTGCTGTTTCTAAAATGTTTAAGGTAATTGAAATGCCTATTTTGATTCTGAAAGGAGCATATTAGCTAGTGGTTACCAGTGGGGAGAGGGAAGAGGGAACGGCAATATGGGGATAGGAGAATAAGAGGTACAAGCTGTCATGTATAAAATGAGCTGCAAGGATATATTATTCTACAGGGCTTCCCTGCGGGCTCAGACAGTAAAGAATCTGCCTATAGTGCAGGAGACCTGGGTTTGATCTCTGAGTCGGGAAGATCCTCCGTAGAAGGGAATGGCAACCCACTGCAGTATTCTGGCCTGGAGAATCCCACGGACAGAGGACCCTGGTGGGCTACAGTCCATGGTGTCATAGAGAGTCGGACACGACTGAACAACTAAGTACAGCACATATATTGTACAGCACACAGGGAATGTAGCCATATTTTATAACAACTATAAATGGAGTATAACTTTTAAAAGTTGTGAATCATTATATTGTACACCTAGAACAAATAATAATGCACAGTAACTATACTTCAATTAAATTTTTTTTATCAGAAAGAAAATCAAAATCAGAAAGAAAATAAAATAAAATTGATGGTTCTAGTTCCAAGGCATTTAAAACTCACAAAACCAAATGTTAAATGGAATGATCATCATTCTTTGTCAAATATTAACATACCTGATAGTGACAAACCATGTTGATGTTCTGTGTATAGTCCCCAAAAGATAATATTTCAAAATAAGTTCAAAAACATGCAGCATGTTTAAGAAACACCACTTTGGAACTACACTGTCTGGTGGGTGTTTGTTATTCCTAAACTGTGTTTAAAGAACTACACAGTTCAACTTTCAACAGTGAGTAAGTAAAATATATGAGGTAATGTGTCAGCCTCAACATTAACAATCCCAATATCTACTTTCAGCTACCTAACAATTCCAATCATCAGGAATTAGCAGACCACCTAATGCACTAAAGGGAAGGATATGAGAAACTATTGGAAGAACCATCTGTGGACTTCCATAAGAAGCAGTGCATTGTAAAAAAAATGTAAAAATGGTGATCAGAAAGAGATATTGAGCTGTTATCCCACATGAACATCAGTCCAATCCTCAAAAAGAGCTGGACATGACTGAATGTAAGCTCAGTCATGTTGCTATCCATTTTCCACCATCAGAATCCAAACCCTTACTTTGCCTCAGCTGAGTTTTTGCCAGCAGTCTCACTGGATTCCTTTCTGCAAACATTCCTAATATAGTTGCCTTAAATGGTATGGACCTAACAGAAGCAGAAGATATTAAGAAGAGGAGGCAAGAATACACAGAAGAACTATACAAAAAAGATCTTCATGACCCAGATAATCACGATGGTGTAATCACTCACCTACAGGCAGACGTCCTGGAATGTGAAGTCAAGTGGGCCTTAGGAAGCATCGCTACAAACAAAGCTAGTGGAGGTGATGGAATTCCAGTTGAGCTATTTCAAATCCTAAAAGAGGATGCTGTGAAAGTGCTTCACTCAACATGCCAGCAAATTTGGAAAACTCAGCAGTGGCCACAGGACTGGAAAAGGTCAGTTTTCATTCCAATCCCAAAGAAAGGCAATGCCAAAGAATGCTCAAACTACCACACAATTGCACTCACCTCACATGCTAGCAAAGTAATGCTCAAAATTCTCCAAGCCAGGCTTCAACAGTACCGTGAACTTTTAGATGTTCAAGCTGGTTTTAGAAAAGGCAAAGGACTCAGAGATCAAATTGCCAATGTCCGCTTGATCATCAAAAAAGCAAGAGAGCTTCAGAAATACGTCTATTTCTGGTTTATTGACTATGCAAAAGCCTTTGACTGTGTGGATCACAATAAACTCTGGAAAATTCTTCAGGAGATGGGAATACCAGACCACCTGGCCTGCCTCTTGAGAAATCTGTATGCAGGTCAGGAAGCAACAGTTAAAACTGGACATGGAACAACTAACTGCTTCCAAATAGGAAAAGGAGTACCTCAAGGCTGTATATTGCCATCCTGCTTATTTAACTTCTATGCAGAGTACATCATGACAAATGCTGGCCTGGTAGAAGCACAAGCTGGAATAGATTGCCAGGAGAGATATCAATAACCTCAGATATGCAGATGACACCACCCTTATGGCAGAAAGTGAAGAACAACTAAAAAGTCTCTTGATGAAAGTGAAAGAGGAGAGTGAAAATGTTGGCTTAAAGCTCAATTCAGAAAACTAAGATCATGGCATCTGGTCCCATCACTTCATGGCAAATAGATGGGGAAACAGTGGCAGACTTTATTTTGTGGGTTTCCAAAATCACTGCAGATGACTGCAGCCAAGAAATTAAGAGAGGCTTACTCTTTGGAAATGTATGACCAAACTAGATAGCATATTCAAAAGCAGAGACATTACTTTGCCAACAAAGGTCCGTCTAGTCAAGGCTACGGTTTTTCCAGTAGTCATGTATGGATGTGAGAGTTGGACTAATGAAAGCTTAGCACCAAAGAATTGATGCTTTTGAACTGTGGTGTTGGAGAAGACTCTTGAGAGTGCCTTGGACTGCAAGGAGATCCAACCAGTCCATCCTAAAGGAGATCAGTCCTGGGTGTTCATTGGAAGGACTGATGTTGAAGCTGAAACTCCAGTAGTTTAGCCACCTGATGCTAAGAACTGATGCATTTGAAAAGAACCTGATGTTGGGAAAGATGAGGGTTGGAGGAGTGGGGATGACAGAGGATGAGGTGATTGGATGGCATCACCGACTCAATGGACGTGAGTGAGTAAACTCCAGGAGACGGTGATGGACAGGGAGGCCTTGCATGTAGCCATGTGTGGTTTCACAAAGAGTCAACTGAGCATGACTGGACATGACTGAGCAACTGAACTGAACTGAAACTGAATGCTCTGCTAGAGTTAATCCCCCCTTACCAGTCCACAAGAGTATTTCTTTTTCTGCTGTCTCCCGATGCCATTTTATGTCATTTCTTGAATTTACTACTAATAACATACTGCACACATTACATGACCTTGTCAAAGACATGATTACAGTGGGTCATTCTTTCGCCGCTCACTGTTTACAGGATTCATGGCATGTGCGCTGTGTGTGTCTGCAGTGGACCCATGAATGTTTCTGGTTTGACACTATCATGTGGGCTTAACACTGAAATCACTTTGAAAAGTAGATTATTTAACTGGACCCAGAAGTTAGTAATTGATTCTAAGCACTTAGCCTAATTTTCCTCTCTTGGTCTCTGTCCTTCTGAAAACCCATTGCTTCCCTTTTTCTCAGTGTTTCCACTAGCTAACAATCCAAGAGCTATGCTAAGTCTTCTGTGAGGCTTTACTTTAAATCCAGAGGACCCTGCCGAAATCCCACCTACAAAAGACCTTCTTCTTTTCTGCTTTCAACCTGCTCTTTCAAAGTCATCTTCTTCCCCATAGAAGAGTAATCAGAGAGAGAGTGAATGCCACCTGATCATCCTTATCTCAGGACCCCGATGGATTATACTTAACTGGGCACGTATGATGTATTGGGCTCTCAGTCAAGCAATTTTACACACATTTTCTTATTTAATCCTTAGAGAAACACTGTGAGATAGGTGTAATGAGCCGCATTTTAAAATTAAGATGACAATGACCTTTTGGAGAACTCAGGGTTCAATCCACTCAGGGTCAGCACCTGGGACAGGGCCAAGCTCAGGGCTGAGTCCAGCCAGGTTTGACCATAAGCCCCTCTCACCACTGCACTACTGGATCCCTTTTACCTGGCCTACCATTTCATGCTCACATTCATCATTTATGTGTTTTTCTAGAATGCTTTAATTTCTTTAATCTACAGTATTATTCTTGTGCAACATTCCAGAAGCAAGAGTTCCTCTAGAGGAGAGAGACTTTGTCTATTTTGCTTCCATTTCTTGGTCTTTGTCAGTTTCCCTGCAGTAGTCAGTCCCATTAAGTAGAGCTGCATCATAACAGTGACTCCAGAGAAAAACTGTTTTAAAACATCAACAAACCTCGTGGTGGTGTAGAAACAGCAGGCCCAATACTGCGTGACTTTGTACTTGGAATGGCCCTGGTTGAAGAAGGCTCAGCTGTACAAAAGAGAAGTTGAGAAAGGGATTAAGGTTGAGGGAATGAGCGGACCACAGAGCACATCACAAAAGACAAATTCATCCCACATCTCTCCCAGTGGCAGCTCCAGAATTTTCATGTGGCACGGCCTTACAGGGAAGAAGGTGAGCCTTGATTTCCCCATCTGTAAAATGATAATACTTACTTCAAAATGTAGTTGAGAGGACTAAGTTAGTTTAATATATAATTTGTGTGCCTTCACACACACACACATCAGTTAGTATAGTGTGTAGTTAGTCACTCAGTTGTGTCCGACTCTTTGTGACTCATGGAATGTAGCGCATGAGGCTCTTCTGTCCATGGGATTTTCCAGGCAAGATTACTGGAGTGAGTGCCATTTCCTCGTCCAGGGAATCTTCTCAACCCAGGGTCTGAATTTGCATCTCCTGCACTGCAGGCGGATTCTTGACCACTGAGCCACCAGGGAAGTCCCCAGTTAGTATACTACAGGCATGTACATTCAAACTGGCTATTATTATTGTCCTTATAAATGGGGACTTGAAGCTCCTTTTGCATAGCATTTTACATAACTTTATAAATTGTCCATGTAAAAAAAGACGAAGACTCATGACAATTATACAAAGACTAATGTTCTGCTCCATGCCCCCCTGCCTCCATCTCTCAGATACAACCCTACTTCCCCAGTAAAAATGAAGACAAAGACACCATTAAATTTAGTTTTCTTCTAGCTAGAGAGTGGGTGAGGCAATACAAAAATCATCCATCATCCCACCACCCAATAATAGACATTTAATCATCTTGGTATATAGCTATCTGAACTTTTAGCTATTGTGTCTAAATATGGAATAATTGTGTTTAAATATATATAAATATGTAAATACCATTTTAAAATATATATATTCTCTGAGCATATGCCCAATATTTTGAATCCGCCTCTATTAAAAGATTTTTAATTCCTGCATACTGTGCCATTGTATGAATATTGTACTTTATCAGTCTCTGAGCATTTATGGTGTTTTTACTCTTATGACATTTGACACCATTCTCTGATAAACATTAGTGCACTAAACTTTGTGATGTATCTCTGCTCATTCTTTTAGGACATTGTAGTAAAGGAACTAGTACTCAAGTGTGATGCTGTAGGGGTGGAACGACCTCACTTCTCAGGACAGCATCACCTTGGCTCCTCAGCTAAATGTGACTGGATTCCTGGAGAATCCATAAAGAACTGAAAGTGTCGTTGGCACTTCTGCTCAGTCTATCTAAGGACAGATTTCCAAGGCTTTCCTCTTTCTACCAGCTGCCAGCTACTCAGTTCACCCTCAAATATTTCAGACAAGATTCATTGCCCCTAAACTAAAATATCTTCTCCCCTCTTATAAACCCTATTTCCACCTTGTTCCTTGACTTGTCCTACTACCTGATTCATTGTTATGGTTGTTGTGTTGCTCAGTTGTGTTCAACTCTTCTGCAGCCCCATGGACTCTAGCCTGCCAGGCTCCTCTGCCCATGGAATTTCCCAAGTAAGAATACTGGAGTGGGTTGCCATTTCCTTCTCCAGGGAATCTTCTCAACCCAGGGTCTGAAATTGCATCTCCTGATTGCAGGCGGATTCTTGACCACTGAGCCACCTGCGAAGCCCCGCCTAATTCATTACACGTATATAAACAATTGTCACACAAATTAGGTATATGGTGTGACAAATGACTAGTATCTCTAAGTTATCCTTCATCATTCAGATGCAAAGCTGTAAAATCTAATTTAAGGACAAGTGCTTTTCTCAATTGAAATATAGTTGATTTATTATAATTCAAAAATAATTCAGTTACACACACACACACACACACATATATGTAATTTTCAGGTTCTTTTCCATTACAGTTATTACTAAATATTGCATATAGTCTCCTGTGCTATACGACAGGTCCTTGTTGTTGATGTATTTTACATATAGTATTGCATCTGCTAAGACCAAGCTTTTTTAAGCAGTAGCTAGATATAGGAATTTGAGGTTCAGCAACTATTGAGATTAAATTATGGAAAGAAAGATTTTCTTTAGGAATCAATGAAAGTATGTAAAACTAAAGAATAGCCAATTAACAAATATGATCTGTCTCTCTAGTTCAGTGCAATTCATTCACATTTAGGGCACACATTTATAACCCCTGTGGATACCAGTGAGCTTTTCTGAAGCAAGCTTCCCTGGGCTCCTAGATCCCAAGCCTGGCACATTTTGGATCTCTTCCACACTAGAACAGGGCTCCGTACATAGCGGATATTCAGTGAAATACTAGCTGTTGTAAATGTTTGGCCAATTTCCTTTCTTTTTTAAAAAGATCTTCTCATTTTCTTGAGATATAGTTGACATACAGCAACGAATTGCTTGACCAGGTTCTTATGGAGAGACGGGGAGGTGAGTGTCTGGATCGCGCCGAAAATGAATGTACTGATGAATGAAACAAGCCACATGCAAAGGGGCATGCACACAATGAGTGTAAGAATAGTGGAAACCTGCCTCCACAGCGGACTGACACAATATTTTTGATGTTTCAATAACAAGCACACAGTTTTACAACTAGAAGAAAAAAAAAATCCCAAAGTGAAAAACAAAAAAATAAAACCACACCAAATTTAAAGTTTTTAAGAAGTGCATGCGTGCTAAGTCACTTCAGTTGTGTCCGACTGTTTGCGACCCTACAGACTGCAGCCCATCAGGCTTCTCCATCCATGAGATCTTCAGGCAAGAATACTGGAATGGCTTGCCATTTCCTCCTCCAGGGGATCTTCCTGACCCAGGAATCCACCTGCATGTCTGGTCTCTTGCATTGGCAGGCGAGTTCTTTGCCACTAGTGCCACCTGGGTAGCTAAAAGTGTACCTGAAGCCATCTAGAGTTTTCACTGAGTGCAAAGATTGCGTTACCCCAGGCTTTCTGCCTGTCTGAGTCCGGAGTTTCAGTGGTTAGTTAGGGAGGTGTGCTCAGTCTATGGGTCGGTGCCCCTCCTCTTTATGAACACCTACAAGACCCTGCCTGCCCCAGCCCCTGCCTGCCTCCCCATCAGTGCTTGCAGCTTCACTCTCCTTTGGGGTCCAGGCATCTGGACAGCTCTTGGTTCCTCAGATGCAGCATACTCTTCTCCAAGCCCACACTTTGTACCTCGTCTTCTCTTTGCCTGAAATATCCTCCCGTGGTCCCCTTCTTGGCTGGCTATCCACTTCTCAGGTCCCAGTTCAAGGCCATTTTTATTAGGAGGTCTTCTCTGACCTCCTCTGACCTCTACTTCGGTTTAGGCTAAAAACTCCACAAGATCCCAGTGCTTGGCATAGTGTGTTAAAGCTAAATGAAATCTTATGGTTGACTGTTTAGAATCCAGGTGTGTTTCATAGGCCTTAATGCTGTGGAGGAAAAAAATTGCCCGCCGTATCAGTGAACAAAGGATGTTACAGATACCACGTTTTCAGCCATTGCTGCCACCACAGACTGTAGACCCTAAGGGGATTCAGGGTGCAGAGAAGCAGGCTACTGGCTCTAGATGGTTAAGGTGTATATCAAAGGAATGACTGTAGTTAAGCCCGGACTCTTGTATCTTCCCATAGAGGGAAAAGTGCTAAATTTATTAACTTGAGATGTCTGGCTTTCTTTAATTAAAAGTAACCTTCTGACTTTCTGACTACTTGACTTCTGCCTAAGGTACTTCATTATTCTGATATCATAGACATTAACATTTCTGAGACAGTAATATTCATAACAAACACATTGTGTATTAACTATATTCTAGACATTTTCTCTTCAAAACAATTACCTGAGAGTATACTATCATGTATTATTATGTGCAGAGGAATTAAACAATCATCAGAAACATTGCCGAACTTGCCTAAGATCATGAAGCTGATAAATGGTGGAGGTGAAGTTTGAATTCCCACCTATTGGACTGCAGAACTGTCTGCCAAGCTCTGTCATAATCTATGTAAAATAAAAAGGTTGAGAGTACCAAATGTCATTGAAAGATGAAATTCTCACCAAATGATGCAACTAACTCTCAAGTAAGCCTTCCCTTCTAGCAAATCAGGGCTAACTGAAAAAGATGCAAAAATAATAATTTATGTTGTGCAGAAGCAGAGGATGTGAAGGTTATTCCCTTAACATACAGGAGTAGAATGACCTCCAGTGTCAGATCCAGCTTATGGAAGGACAGGTATTTCTGGTTGGTAACAATTTATAACCTTAAATCTCATTTTTTTTTCCCTGCTAAGCATCTTTCTGTCCTGTTACTCTTGCTTACCATGAATCTTCAGAACTAAAGAAGCTTTCACATACTTTAGATGTGCCAGCTTTATTTTAAGATATTGGCATTTGAATAGCTAAACTCCCTATACACATTAGATGTGGGATTAAGGAAGTTAGACTGGATGAGAAAAATTCTAATTAAAAAAGGAAAACATTATCCCAAACTTCTCACAGCACTGATACTTCTCATGCCTGGCTGGACAATAATGAATGGGAAAACAGAAACTAGATCAGTATGCTCACTCTTGATGCTGTGTATTAGAATCATCTGTGTACTCAGACATTGGAGTCTAATGCACTGCCTGCAGCAAGAATATTGCTCCAGACTAGATAAACATGTAGAAACTTCAGTTTCCTATCGTTAGGATCTTTTCTTCCATTTTCAAAGGTCCTAACATCAGTAGTCCCCAATCTTACGGGCACCAGGGACCAGTTTCATGGAAGACAATTTTCCCGTGGACAAGGGTCGGGAGAAGACGGTTTTGGGATGAATCACCCACGTTACATTTTGTGCACGTTGTTTCTATTGTGACTACACTGAGATTAACCTCTACTAATGATAGTCTCCGTTTGCACTGCAGATCGTCAGGCATTAGGTTCTCGTAAGGAGCACACACCTGGTACCTTCCATGTGCAGATCACAGCAGGGTCCATGCTCTGCTAAAGAATCTAAAGCTGCTGCTGATCTGACAGGAGGTGGAGCTCAGGTGGCGATGTGAGCGATTGGGGTGGCTGTACATACAGATGATGCTGTGCTCACTCCTGCTATGTGGCCCGGTTCCTGACAAGGGTTGGGGACCCCTGTCTTACATCACCCTTATCTTGTGTTGAGTAGATTTATAAAGCAATTGGATATTAGCCTGATTTGCTTGAGAAGAGTGGGATATGACTTAGTGACTGAGCGACTTAGCGACTGAGACTGTGTCTCCTGGTCAGACACATGCCATTGCCATGGCCCACCTTCCCAGTTGCCTTCAACAGGTGCACTACGTTCACCTTCTGTGCTCTGGATTTATTTTCTTTCCTTTTGACTTTTAAATATCATCATGACTGAGAAATAAGTAGCAATATCAAAGGGAGAGCCCTAGAGAAAAAGATCACTTAGCCAGATAAAAGTGAGCAAAAGGTTACCATCACAGTCATAAAATTAGGGTTCATTCAGGGCAGTGCAGTTCAGTCCCTCAATCATGTCCAACTCTTTGCGACCCCATGAATTGCAGCACACCAGGCCTCCCTGTCCATCACCAACTCCCGGAGTTCACCCAAACCCACGTCCATCGAGTCGGTGATGCCATCAGCCATCTCATCCTCTGTTGTCCCCTTCTCCTCCTGCCCGCAATCCCTCCCAGCATCAGAGTCTTTTCCAATGAGTCAACTCTTTGCATGAGATGGCCAAAGTATTGGAGTTTCGGCTTTAGCATCAGTCCTTCCAAAGAACACCCAGGACTGATCTACTTCAGAATGCACTGGTTGGATCTCCTTGCAGTCCAAGGGACTCTCAAGAGTCTTCTCCAACACCACAGTTCAAAAGCATCAATTCTTTGACGTCAGCTTTCTTCACAGTCCAACTCTCACATCCATATATGACCACTGGAAAAACCATAGCCTTAACTAGACGGACCTTTGTTGGCAAAGTAATGTCTCTGCTTTTTAATATGGCATCTAGGTTGGTCATAACTTTCCTTCCAAGGAGAAAGCATCTTTTAATTTCATGGCTGCAGTCACCATCTCAGTGATAAAAGAAGACAGACTACGAGCCTTTACTACAGGATTCACTTTAGGGAAAGCATGAGTAGAACATTAAGTGACAATGTTGCAAGAGTATGGAAGAGCCAGGACTTCCCTGACAGTTCAGTGGTTAAGACTCTTCACTTTCAATGCAGGAGGTGTGAGTTTGACCCTTGGTCTAGGAATTAGGATTCCACATGCCAAATGGTGCAATGAAAAAGAAAAAAAAAAAAAAAAAAAGGAAGAAAAGAATAAGATAGGGCCAAGCTCAGAACATCAATGTGGATGATGAATAAGCAGTTTCATATGTGGATTAAATGTACAGACTCTAGAGCATGAATGCCTGGTTTCAAACTAATTTCACTAGTTATTAGCTGAGACCCTGGGCAGCAGACTTAACCACTCTCTACTTTTGTTTCATAATATATAAAATGAGGATAATAATTGTCAATCATGTAGAATTACTGGCTAGTTAAATGAATTAAGTATACACAGATATACTTATATAAAGGTTTACACAAATAGAAAAATTGGTCTTACAACTCATATGTAGGGACCCCAAATAGCCAAAATCATCTTGAAAAAGTACAGAGCTGGATGACTTACATTTCATCATTTCAAAACTTACTACAAAGCAATGGTAGTCAAAACAGTATGGTGCTGCCCTAAGGATCAATGGAATAGAATTGGGAGTCTAGAAATTAACTCCTATATCTGTGGTAACTGGCTTTCATCAAGGGTGTTAAGACCATTACGTGAGGAAAGAATAGTCTGGTCAAAATATCAAGGAAGACAAGGCTCTAGACATGCTGAGGTCGGAACTCTCCTCCTTCACTATGTACTGGAGGTTGGTATGGTGCTTGGGAACCAAGAAAAGAATGTACAGTGTTTTGTGGCTTGGGGCTTTTAGTATTTTTGGAGTCAATTACTTTTCTGAGACTGACATGGTCAGAACATTGCCTGACTCCCAAGATGCGGTAGAAGTCTCTCCGTGAGTAAGGCTTCCTAAGATTCTATACGCTGGCACTTTCCTGCTACTCTTAGAAAGTAGAGTGTGGCAGCCAGGGACTTGTGGGTGAGTTACTGTATCATAGAAGAAACAAGTCCTACAAGAAAACAGAAAATGGGCCTTTTCCAAAGAAGACATATATATGGCCAACAGACACATGAAAAGATGTTCAACACGGCTAATCATCAGAGAAATGCAAATCAAAGCCACAGTGAGATATCACTGCACATCTGTCATGTCAGAATGACTATCAAAGAAATCTACAAAAGTTGGCGAGGATGTGGAGAAAACAGAATCCTTGTATGCTGCTGGTGAGAATGGTAATTGGTACAGCCATAATGGAAAATACTATGAAAATTGCTCCAAAAATTAAAAGTAGAGCTACCATAGGATCCAGCAATTCCATTCCTCAGTATATGCGCAGAGAAAATGAAAACACTATCTCCCAAAAATATATGAACCGCAATGTTCATAGCAGCATTGTTTACAATAGCCAAGGTATGAAAGTAAGCGAAGAGTCCATCAACAGATGAGAGGATAGAGAAGATGTATAACACACACCCACACACACACAAACAGACACACACAGATACACACACACAGACACACACACACATAGACACAGACACACACAGACACATACACAGACACACACAGACACACAAAGACACACACACACACAGACACACACACAAATAGACACACACACAGACACACACAGACATTCACACACACAAACACACACACAGACACATACAGACACACACAGACACACAAACACACACAGAGAGACACAGACACACACAGACACACAAACACACACACACAGACACACAAACACTCACACAAACACTCACACACAGACACAGACACACACACACACACATAACCACAAACACACACACACACACACACAGACACTCACAGACACACACACACACACACAGACACACACACATACAGAGACACACAGACACACACAAACACACACACAGGAATATTATTCAGCTGCAAAAAAGAATGAAACTCTGCCATTTGCAACAACATGGATGGGTCTAAAAAGTGTTATACTTAGTGAAATAAGTCAGAGGAAGACAAATATTTTATATCACTTATATGTGGAATCCAAAAAATAACATAAATGACTATAACAAAACAGAAATAGATTCCCAGATACAGAGAAGAAACTAGTGGTTACCAGTAGGTAGTGGGGGGCGGGAAGGGCAAAGGAGAGGTAAGGGATTAAGAGGTATGAACTATTATGTATAAAATAAATAATCTAGAAGAATATATTGTAGAGAACGAGGAATACAGTCAATAAATTTCATAAAACTTTTAATGCAGCATAATCAATAAAAATACTGAATCACTATGCTGCATACTTGAAACTAATATAACACTGTAAATCAATTATATTTCAACTAAGAGAAACCGAAAATGGGAAAATATTACCCTTGGGTTTTCTCATATGTCTACTGTCAATTCTTGCTTTTTTCTCTATCAGATCCCTAGAATCAGTTTCAGTATATGTCACAACCAAGTTTAATGGAGCAGTAAATAAGGACAATGAAATGAGTATGCTGATATCTAGGTTTTTCTCTATTAATGTTTAGTGGCATTGCTTAATGATAGAGACAGCTTAGAAAACACAGGTTGTATATGTTTGCTTTAACTTGAAAAATTGTAAAACTTTTCCTAATTATGTTGTATGATTCTTTTCCAGAGAATTTAGAAAGTATTAAAAAGCATTACTTTGCCAACAACGGTCCATCTAGTCAAGGTTATGGTTTTTCCAGTAGTATGTCTACTGGAGGTGAGAGTTGGACTGTGACGGAAGCTGAGCACCGAAGAATTGATGCTTTTGAACTGTGATGTTGGAGAAGACTCTTGAGAGTCCATTGGACTGCAAGGAGATCCAACCAGTCCATCCTAAAGGAGATCAGTCTTGGGTGTTCACTGGAAGGACTGATGCTGAAGCTGAAACTCCAATACTTTGGCCACCTCATGTGAAGAGTTGACTCACTGGAAAAGACCCTGATGCTGGGAAGGATTGGGGGCAGGAGGAGAAGGGGACGACAGAGGATGAGATGGCTGGTTGGCGTCACCGACATGATGGATGTGAGTCTGGGTAGGCTCCAAGAGTTGGTGATGGACAGGGAGGCCTGGCGTGCTGCAATTCATGGGGTCGCAAAGAGTTGGACACAACTGAATGACTGAACTGAACTGAACTGAAATAGCAGAAAAAAATTACCCCAATTCCAAGAGCCAGAGGTAACCTGGCAATGTTTCTTTTCAGTGTTGTTGCTTTAATTTGACTCATGTATCATAGAATATCACACAGATAGGTGCTTATTAAATACACAGATATGATGCTAATGGCTGGAAATCTATTACCCATCTCCTTTGGTTGGTAACTTACCTGGTGAATCCCAAGTGACAGTGGTCTCTGTACGCTGTGTTGCAACAGGTTCTCTGGAAGTATAACCTATAAAGACATTTGGGAAAATTATCTAAAATGTGCTTCCCCAGTAGGATCATAGATGTTATCAGTCATCATCTAAAGACCAAAGTACAAAGAAATTCATCTAAGAATGTGAAATCCAACTTCCCAATTTGAAACCAGTGCAAGTTGATTTTGAGATACCGTGCCTCCTTCCCTGTCTTAGAAATCCTTCTCCAGGGGTTCAGAGTGAGAGTGTTCACTTCTTTCTAAAAACCCAGCTTCACACTAACCTAGAGATTTAGAGATTTGGAAACTAGCCTATGGATCATCTCAGGCTGACCTTTGAGGCATCACTGAAGTTTAGACATGAAAAGGATTTTGATGCCATCTAGTCTGTGTTTTATTTGATAGGCAGGACGAAACTGAGACCCATGCGAGTCAATCAGTTCCCCACACTTAAACTGGTCTGCAACAAAATTCTGATCATTTGGTGTTTCTGCAACTAGTATTAGCTGAGTGCCTACTACATGCCTAGCAGGCTTCCCTGGTGGCTCAGATGGTAAAGAATCTGCCTGCAATACAGGAGATGCAGGTTCGATCCCTGGGTCAGGTAGATGTCATGGAGAAGCGCAACCTACTCCAGTATTCTTGGCTGGAATATTCCATGGACAGAGGAGTCTGGTGTGCTACAGTCCATGCGATTACATGGATGAAACTGAGAGACTACACACATATGTAAGCCTAGCAGAGTGGGGGAGACAAAAATGAAGACACAGATTTGGCTTTTAAGAAATTTAGAGTGCTGTGTCCCTGAATCCCAGTTCAGATCTCAGTCCTGTAATAATTAAATTGAGAGAAACGTTCTCTTCCTAGATTACTGAAGGAAAAGGAGAAGCCTTGCTTCTTTGCTGAGTCATTCTAACCGTGTGCCTGCAAGGCGTGTGTGGTGAGATGCACACAGATCACCAAGGCCTATGGACCCAGAGCTCTCTCCAAGTGCTGTTTAGCATCAGGACCCTATACTCAAATCAGAGCTTTGGCTTTTCCTTGAACACACTCTGCCTTCTTCTGCCTCCGAATTGTCTTCCTTCATCTCCCTTCTACCTCCACCACCCTCCCCAGATTTTGCAAGTTTGGCTTCTTCTCATTGTTCAACTTTCATCAGAAAGGTCACAAACTCAAAGAAAAAGGTCCTGCTACCCTTCTCTATGTTGGCCTTCTGCAGTATGTCCATCACCTTCCCTGGTTTATTTCTGGGTGCTATTTGTCACTCTTGTATTTCAATACTTGTTCTGCTGAATGCCTCTGTCCCCTCCCTCTCCCTGCCCCCACCCGCCCTGAACATGAACTCAGGGGCTCATTCGTGGCACTGTCGTGGCCTTGGAGTACCTCATGCATAATTCCTGAAGGCACAAATGAGTGTAGGAATTCAGGGATTGGGAATCAAATCATTTAGAAAAAACTCCTTTCCTCCAGGGGAATCTTCCCGACCCAGGGATCAAACCCGTGTCTCTCACGTCTCTTGCTTTGGCATGAGGATTCTTTACCACTAGTGCCACCAGCGTGGGTGCTAAGTCGCTTCAGTCGAGTCCGACTCTTTGCGACACTGTGGACTGTAGCTAGCCAGGCTTCTCTGTCCATGGGATTCTCCAGGCCAGAATACTGGAGTGGGCTCCCATTTCCTTCTCCAGGAAGATAACTCTGCTAGTCTTCTGTTTCCTAGAATTGCCCCCTTCTCCTTCACTTCTCAGAAGTCACCATCCTATACCCAGGTTTGTTTCCTAGGTTATAATTGTTAGCATAGCTAAATACCTCTTCACTACTGCCAGACGCTGGAGTAAGGACATTACGGTAATGACTTTGTTTAGTCCTTAGGCGACTACTCGTTGACAGCAGTAGGCAGGTACCAATATTGCCTGTATTTCTCAGATAAGAACAGTGAGGCTGAGGGAGGGAAAGGAACTTGCCTTAATGCGCCCTGGTTTTCAGATGTGAAGCCAGGTTTGAAACTTTCATATCTGTGCTTTAACCATTACACACTTTATCCCCTAGTGCAGGGTCAGGCGAAAAGTTTGTTCCGATATTTCCATGACATCTTATGAACGAAGGAATTTTTTGGCCAACCGTCCAACCAGTCCATTCTCGAGGAGATCAGCCCTGGGATTTCTTTGGAAGGAATGATGCTAAAGCTGAAACTCCAGTACTTTGGCCACCTCATGTGAAGAGTTGACTCATTGGAAAAGACTCTGATGCTGGGAGGGATTGGGGGCAGGAGAAGAAGGGGACGACAGAGGATGAGATGGCTGGATGGCATCACTGACTCGATGGATGTGAGTCTGGGTGAACTCCGGGAGTTGGTGATGGACAGGGAGGCCTGGCGTGCTGCAATTCATGGGGTCGCAAAGAGTTGGACACAACTGAATGACTGAACTGAACTGAACTGAAATAGCAGAAAAAAATTACCCCAATTCCAAGAGCCAGAGGTAACCTTGCAATGTTTCTTTTCAGTGTTGTTGCTTTAATTTGACTCATGTATCATAGAATATCACACAGATAGGTGCTTATTAAATACACAGATATGATGCCAATGGCTGGAAATCTATTACCCATCTCCTTTGGTTGGTAACTTACCTGGTGAATCCCAAGTGACAGTGGTCTCTGTACGCTGTGTTGCAACAGGTTCTCTGGAAGTATAACCTATAAAGACATTTGGGAAAATTATCTAAAATGTGCTTCCCCAGTAGGATCATAGATGTTATCAGTCATCATCTAAAGACCAAAGTACAAAGAAATTCATCACAAGAATGTGAAATCCAACTTCCCAATTTGAAACCAGTGCAAGTTGATTTTGAGATACTGTGCCTCCTTCCCCGTCTTAGAAATCCTTCTTCAGGGGTTCAGAGTGAGAGTGTTCATTTCTTTCTAAAAACCCAGCTTCCTGGAAAATCTCAGGCTGACCTTTGAGGCATCACTGAAGTTTAGACATGAAAAGGATTTTGATGCCATCTAGTCTGTGTTTTATTTGATAGGCAGGACGAAAATGAGACCCATGCGAGTCAATCAGTTCTCCACACTGAAACTGGTCTGCAACAAAATTCTGATCATTTGGTGTTTCTGCAACTAGTATTAGCTGAGTGCCTACTACATGCCTAGCAGGCTTCCCTGGTGGCTCAGATGGTAAAGAATCTGCCTGCAATACAGGAGATGCAGGTTCGATCCCTGGGTCAGGAAGATGTCATGGAGAAGCGCAACCTACTCCAGTATTCTTGGCTGGAATATTCCATGGACAGAGGAGTCTGGTGTGCTACAGTCCGTGGGATTACATGGATGAAACTGAGAGACTACACACACATGTAAGCCTAGCAGAGTGGGGGAGACAAAAATGAAGACACAAATTTGGCTTTTAAGAAATTTAGAGGGGGAGGAGCCAAGATGGCGGAGGAGTAGGATGGGGAGAACACTTTCTCCCCCACAAATTCATCAAAAGAGCATTTAAACGTCGAGTAAATTCCACAAAACAACTTCTGAATGCCGGCAGAGGACATCAGGCACCCAGAAAAGCAACCCAACTCTTCGAAAGGAGAGAGAAGAAATACAGCTCCACCCACCAGAACACCGACACAAGCTTCCCTAACCAGGAAACCTTGACAAGCCACCTGTACAAACCCACACACAGTGAGGAAACGCCACAATAAAGAGAACTCCACAAACTGCCAGAATACAGAAAGGACACCCCAAACTCAGCAATTTAAACAAGATGAAGAGACAAAGGAATACTCAGCAGATAAAGGAACAAGATAAATGCCCACCAAACCAAACAAAAGAGGAAGAGATAGGGAATCTACCTGATAAAGAATTCCGAATAATGATAGTGAAATTGATCCAAAATCTTGAAACTAAAATGGAATCACAGATAAATAGCCTGGAGACAAGGATTGAGAAGATGCAAGAAAGGTTTAACAAGGACCTAGAAGAAATAAAAAAGAGTCAATATATAATGAATAATGCAATAAATGAAATTAAAAACACTCTGGAGGCAACAAATAGTAGATTAACAGAGGCAGAAGATAGGATTAGTGAATTAGAAGATAGAATGGTCGAAATAAATGAATCAGAGAGGATAAAAGAAAAACGAATTAAAAGAAATGAGGACAATCTCAGAGACCTCCAGGACAATATTAAACGCTACAACATTCGAATCATAGGGGTTCCAGAAGAAGAAGACAAAAAGAAAGACCATGAGAAAATACTTGAGGAGATAATAGTGGAAAACTTCCCTAAAATGGGGAAGGAAATAATCACCCAAGTCCAAGAAACCCAGAGAGTCCCAAACAGGATAAACCCAAGGAGAAACACCCCAAGACACATATTAATCAAATTAACAAAGATCAAACACAAAGAACAAATATTAAAAGCAGCAAGGGAAAAACAACAAATAACACACAAGGGAATTCCCATAAGGATAACAGCTGATCTTTCAATAGAAACTCTTCAAGCCAGGAGGGAATGGCAAGACATACTTAAAATGATGAAAGAAAATAACCTACAGCCCAGATTATTGTACCCAGCAAGGATCTCATTCAAGTATGAAGGAGAAATCAAAAGCTTTTCAGACAAGCAAAAGCTGAGAGAATTCTGCACCACCAAACCAGCTCTCCAACAAATACTAAAGGATATTCTCTAGACAGGAAACACAAAAACAGTGTATAAACTCGAACCCCAAACAATACAGTAAATGGCAACGGGATCATACTTATCAGTAATTACCTTAAACGTAAATGGGTTGAATGCCC
>NW_020867747.1:0-31382 GCF_003369695.1 Bos indicus x Bos taurus
ATCATCTTTCCATTTAGTAGAACACAGAGCTCTATTCTTTGTATTTTGCCTAGGGATTAGCAATGTCCTGGTTCAGATGGCAAGGTATCGCCGCGCAGGAGATTGGGGTTCGATCCCTGGGTCCGGAAGATGCCTCCCGTAGAAGGAAATGGCAACCCACTCCAGTATCCCGCCTGGGAAATGCCACGGACAGAGGGCCTGATGGGCCGCAGTCCATGGGTCGTATCAAAGTTGGGCTCAATCCACAACTACGAACAGAAGTAATTCCAAGACCACACTCAAGGTGTGTGGTGTGTGTGTGTGTGTGTGTGTGGTGTGTCTGTATCTCCCTCTTGCCGTCTGGGAGTCTGTCTCGAATCTTCATGTATTTCTGCCTCTGTATCTCCTGACAAGCCAGCCGCCGGCGCGTTCGTCTGGCCCCGGCCGTCTCCCAGGCGCTCTGGTCTCTGCTGAGGAGCTTGCGCAGCCAGCTTGTCCTCCCTTGGCGTGGGTGCGTGCGAGTGTCTGTGTGTCTGTCTGTGTGCCTGCCTGTGGCTCGTCTGCTCTCTCAGGAAGGTCGAGGGCTTGGCGTGGGGGCAAAGGGGGGGCCTCGGTAGTGCGAAGGGGAGGGGCTGAGGCGCTCCGCTCGACCGCGCCTTCCTGGCTTCTGCTGGGTTTGGGCACCGGACAGGTGCCGCGCAAGTTGGGCGCTCAAGTTTCGCTGCGCCTAGGCCCGCAGGAGGTTCAGAGGCCCCTGGGCCGCGGGGGTTGGGAGGCGGCGGGCGCCGAAGACCGACACCTCCGGGGCCGCGCGGGCCTGAGCAGCGCATGGGATCGGGGGGAGGCCCCGCTCAGCGAGCGCGGCCGGGTCTGGAGTGGCCGCGGGTGGGAGGGCGCCGAGACCTCCACACCCCTCAGCCCAGCCCCTAGGCCCCGCGCGCACGCACGCACGCACGCCCTCCCGGTCAATGGGGGGTCCTGGAAGCCCCTCGGGCCCCCGGGCCCGGCCAGGCGCTTGCTGCTCTGGTGTTGGCGGTGTTCGGGGGGGCGGGCCGGCGTCAGCAGGCTGGAGTCCGGTCGCGGGTCGTGCGGCTCAAGTACAGCACGCCCCGCGACGAGAGGTGTGGCCCGTTGGCCCGACCTGCAGGGCAGAGCGAAAGGGAGGCGAAGCGCAAGGCTCTTAGGGCGCCCCGAGCCAACCGCCACCGTCTCAGGCCCTATCAGCCTGAAGGCGCCCGATCTCGTCTGATCTCGGAAGCTAAGCAGGGTCGGGCCTGGTTAGGATCTTGGATGGGAGACCACCTGGGAATCCCGGGTGCTCGAGGCTTTTTGCCTACCAGAAGAGGTCCTTTAGCCCCCGCCGCGCGTCCCGATTCTTGGATCCCCCCCGCAGCCCCAGCCCCTCCCGGGCCGCGGGGAGCGGGTGGCCGGGGCCCCGACTCGCGCTGCAGACCTGGGTTGCCTCCGCGCGGCCCGCGAGCCCCTCCGCATTCGCATTCGGCTTCCAGGACACCCGACGACCGGCAGTCCCGTCTCCATCTGGGGCTCCTTTGGCTTGCCTCAGGCAATCCCGGGGCTTGCACCGACTCAAGCCAGATCCCCAGCACCCCCCCCCACCCCCTGCCTCGCAGGCCATCGCGCATGCGCATGTGCGCGCGCACGCACAGATAGATGTGCCCAAACGGGGCATCTATCTTGTTCAATTATACTGTGGGTGGATCTATGCCTGGGAGTCGGACTGCTGAACCATAATCTACTTCCACTTTTAGTTCCTTCGGGAACCTCCATAATCTTTTCCATACCGGCTCTACCCACGCCCATTCCTACTCACCGTGGAGGAGAGTTCCCTTTGCTCCACATCTTCTCCAGCTGTGGTTATTGACAGACATCGCAGTGAGGCCCAATCGGACTCATGTGAAGTGGTCCCTCCTTGGAGTTTGGAGTTGAGCCTCTCCAATCATTAGTGATGTGGAGCAAGATGACCTTTTGGAAATGCAGATGCAATGCTGTCACCTCCCTGCTCCAACGGCTCTCGTATTTTCCCAGCATATTGAAGATACGACCACTTCCCTTCAGGCTTGCTCCTCACGTTCTTCTCTGATGTCTTTTGCCTGGAATGCCCTCTGCACTCTTTGGCTTCCATCCCATAGGGCATTTTTCGTTTCTTGAATGTCCTAAGTTTCCCTGGTCACATAGCCTTCCAAGATGCTATTTTCCCTGCCTGAAATTCTTCCTGCATCTCAACCCTGGTTTACCTAGGTTCAACCTATGGACCTCAACGAAATGGTGCCTCTGGAAAGCCTTCCCTGACACCCAGGTTTTGTGGTGAGGGAAGAGGCCCCTCTATAGGTTCTCAAAGGATCTGCCTGTCATGTATCATTAGAGTCGTCTCAGTGAAAGCAGGAACTCTGTGTCTTCTTCTCTCCGCCTTCTATTCCCTGAAACTTATTACATGCCTCCTAGCTCATCGTAGGTGCTCAGTATTTACTTAGTGTGTGAAAGACAGAAAAGCTCTTGGAAGCCTCAAGGGGTCACTTGGCTCGGCACTTTTGATCTCTGTGTATATTTGGCGAGTCAATTCTTTCCTTTCCTGGGTTGATGTGTACACTATATTCGAGGCACAATCTAAGGCATGAAGACATATCCATGCATAGAGGTTCTTGCTTTCAAGGAACTCGTACAGCAGATTTCTACAAGTTAGGGCTTTTCAAATGCTCTAGAAGCATGTGAACGTTCAGTATGCTCCATTTTCATTTCAAAGAAAGATCGTTTGACTTCCATAGCAAAGGTGGAGACCTTCCAACGTTGAGTCCAAGACTTATACCTTGACCATTTCAGGCAAGTCTTGTGGTTCCTTCTGGAGGTGTGTGGCTCTTGCAGAAATGTGAAGATCTTCTGTTGGGGGCCAGAGTGAGGTACTCCGCCCATGGCAAAGGTCATGAGGAAGGAGGCTCGACATACGCAAAGGCGGGATCGAGCCTCAGGAGTCCCCCTGGAAATCCTCGAGCATCTACCCCCATAACCAGAGCCTGCCTACTTTACTACTTTGTGCTCACCTACACCTCTGACTTTACGGGGGGCTGTCCCCCACCACCTCTTTTGGAGAAGGAGTTAACTTAGAGCTCCAGTTTATAATAATTCCTGGGCGTGATAAGAGTGTTTTAACCTACAAACTCCTCTGAAGGTTCTCTGGCCTGCCTGACAGGCTTGTCCGGCCACATGTGATCGCTCACAGCCTCCCAACCGTGAGAGGCACAAGATGCTTTAAACCTTCTAAAAACAGGTTCCTTAGAAAAGTTAGAAAACTATTAGTATAAGTATAATGGGCTAATTAGAAATTGTGTTGGTGAAGGGTTTTTCATTTGTTGAGCCAATGTTTGTTGCTAAGTCTCCATATCCCCTGCCCTTACACACATTAATGAATATATAGAATTAACCTTTGATATTAATCACGTTAGACCTTAGGCTAAGTAAATTCTTTCCTTAACTAAAACCCACTACACCCTCACCCTGTAGGAATGTAACTTTATTTGGGTGGCGTCTGTTTTGAGAATAATCAGCCCTGGAGAAATAAGTGTCCTGATTGACTGACCGCTGTCACAAGGAGAGGGTCGTAAATTGTCAGCAGGGCCCCCTGGCCAGAAGATGATGTAACACCCCTAAGACCTCTGTATACATTTGTGTGAAGCACCTGACTTTAATGAAAGTCAGGACTGCTGTCCCCATGTGACTTTTGCATAACATCTCAGTGTATAAAAGTAGACCATGGAAAATAAAGAATTGGGATCAGTTTCTCAAAATACTGGTCTCCCCATGTCGCTCTCTCTCTCACTCTGGTTGAGTCTCCATCTGGAGCGCGGAACCCACCATGCTTACTAATTATGCCTGGGCTTCTAAGATCCGACCGGGGAGGCCTCAGTGTCTCCTCTCCTTCGGGAGAACGGAAGGATGCCTGCGGCCTACGTAAGTGGTGCAAACTTCTTGTCTTGAAGTTTTATTGGTCTCCCGCGTAAACCAAGCCACTCAGCCTCTTTTCTCCACTGAATTTTCCTACTGAGCTATCCTCATCCTATTACTCTTTATATCTTTGATAAAATATTTAAATAAATAAATAGGTCGCCGACACCGTCCCCGCTTCGAATACCCTGGATCAGCCGGGGCAGGACCCCGGCAATCTTCCATCGTCCTCAGACTTTGGTGTCATTTGCAATCATCCAGAAAGCTTCCAGGTCTAGGTTCCAGACCACCACCACACACAGTCAGTAGTCAACGGAGTGGATTCCAGGAATACGCATTGTTCACCGGCATTACCGTTGATATTGTTGCTGCACACTCAATGCAGTGGGCAGGGCCTGGATTGTCCACTGGGTCTCATGTGGAATGGAAAGAAGGGCTCCCCACCCCCCACAGACCCCCCACCCCCACTGTTGACAGCCTTGTGACGAGAAACGGTCCCCGAAACAAGAATCAGACAAAGCAGAGAAGCCCAGGTGATAGTCCTTGAGATGAAGGAACTAAGCAGCTGGTTGAGATGGCAACAAGGGGAAAGGTTGCTCTTTTTGTCTGCCCCTCTACTCCTTTCTTCCTGGACACCTTAGGGCTTCGTCATGGAGATTTGAAAGAAAGTGCACAAAAGTCATATGTGTTGTATCAAGATTTTGAATTTAACCATCTCTCAAAAAGGAAGAGAGCTTCACCTGCACATGTTTCTTTCAAAAACGTCCATTGCTTTTCAATTCTAGGGTTTCTCTCTTGCCTTGTTCACTTAGCCTTAATAGTAAAAATCAACGAAAACTACATAAAGATTCACAGATACCAAAAAGGACAGCTTCTGTTTCTGAAATCATCTTTCCATTTAGTAGAACACGAGCTCTATTCTTTGTATTTTGCCTAGGGAATTAGCAATGTCCTGGTTCAGATGGCAAGGTATCCCCACCCAGGAGATTGGGGTTCGATCCCTGGGTCCGGAAGATGCCTCCCGTAGAAGGAAATGGCAACCCACTCCAGTATCCTCGCCTGGGAAATGCCACGGACAGAGGAGCCTGATGGGCCGCAGTCCATGGGTCGTATCAAAGTTGGGCTCAATCCAGCAACTACGAACAGAAGTAATTCCAAAGACCACACTCAAGTGTGTGTGTGTGTGTGTGTGTGTGTGTGTGTGTCTGTATCTCCTCTTGCCGTCTTGGAGTCTGTCTCGGAATCTTCATGTATTTCTGCCTCTGTATCTCCTGACAGCCAGCCGCCGGCGCGTTCGTCTGGCCCCGGCCTCTCCCAGGCGCTCTGGTTCTGGCTGAGGAGCTTGCGCAGGCCAGCTGTCTCCCTTGGCGTGGGTGCGTGCGAGTGTCTGTGTGTCTGTCTGTGTGCCTGCCTGTGGCTCGTCTGCTCTCTCAGGAAGGTCGAGGGCTTGGCGTGGGGGCAAAGGGGGGGCCTCGGTAGTGCGAAGGGGAGGGGCTGAGGCGCTCCGCTCGACCGCGCCTTCCTGGCTTCTGCTGGGTTTGGGCACCGGACAGGTGCCGCGCAAGTTGGGCGCTCAAGTTTCGCTGCGCCTAGGCCCGCAGGAGGTTCAGAGGCCCCTGGGCCGCGGGGGTTGGGAGGCGGCGGGCGCCGAAGACCGACACCTCCGGGGCCGCGCGGGCCTGAGCAGCGCATGGGATCGGGGGGAGGCCCCGCTCAGCGAGCGCGGCCGGGTCTGGAGTGGCCGCGGGTGGGAGGGCGCCGAGACCTCCACACCCCTCAGCCCAGCCCCTAGGCCCCGCGCGCACGCACGCACGCACGCCCTCCCGGTCAATGGGGGGTCCTGGAAGCCCCTCGGGCCCCCGGGCCCGGCCAGGCGCTTGCTGCTCTGGTGTTGGCGGTGTTCGGGGGGGCGGGCCGGCGTCAGCAGGCTGGAGTCCGGTCGCGGGTCGTGCGGCTCAAGTACAGCACGCCCCGCGACGAGAGGTGTGGCCCGTTGGCCCGACCTGCAGGGCAGAGCGAAAGGGAGGCGAAGCGCAAGGCTCTTAGGGCGCCCCGAGCCAACCGCCACCGTCTCAGGCCCTATCAGCCTGAAGGCGCCCGATCTCGTCTGATCTCGGAAGCTAAGCAGGGTCGGGCCTGGTTAGGATCTTGGATGGGAGACCACCTGGGAATCCCGGGTGCTCGAGGCTTTTTGCCTACCAGAAGAGGTCCTTTAGCCCCCGCCGCGCGTCCCGATTCTTGGATCCCCCCCGCAGCCCCAGCCCCTCCCGGGCCGCGGGGAGCGGGTGGCCGGGGCCCCGACTCGCGCTGCAGACCTGGGTTGCCTCCGCGCGGCCCGCGAGCCCCTCCGCATTCGCATTCGGCTTCCAGGACACCCGACGACCGGCAGTCCCGTCTCCATCTGGGGCTCCTTTGGCTTGCCTCAGGCAATCCCGGGGCTTGCACCGACTCAAGCCAGATCCCCAGCACCCCCCCCCACCCCCTGCCTCGCAGGCCATCGCGCATGCGCATGTGCGCGCGCACGCACAGATAGATGTGCCCAAACGGGGCATCTATCTTGTTCAATTATACTGTGGGTGGATCTATGCCTGGGAGTCGGACTGCTGAACCATAATCTACTTCCACTTTTAGTTCCTTCGGGAACCTCCATAATCTTTTCCATACCGGCTCTACCCACGCCCATTCCTACTCACCGTGGAGGAGAGTTCCCTTTGCTCCACATCTTCTCCAGCTGTGGTTATTGACAGACATCGCAGTGAGGCCCAATCGGACTCATGTGAAGTGGTCCCTCCTTGGAGTTTGGAGTTGAGCCTCTCCAATCATTAGTGATGTGGAGCAAGATGACCTTTTGGAAATGCAGATGCAATGCTGTCACCTCCCTGCTCCAACGGCTCTCGTATTTTCCCAGCATATTGAAGATACGACCACTTCCCTTCAGGCTTGCTCCTCACGTTCTTCTCTGATGTCTTTTGCCTGGAATGCCCTCTGCACTCTTTGGCTTCCATCCCATAGGGCATTTTTCGTTTCTTGAATGTCCTAAGTTTCCCTGGTCACATAGCCTTCCAAGATGCTATTTTCCCTGCCTGAAATTCTTCCTGCATCTCAACCCTGGTTTACCTAGGTTCAACCTATGGACCTCAACGAAATGGTGCCTCTGGAAAGCCTTCCCTGACACCCAGGTTTTGTGGTGAGGGAAGAGGCCCCTCTATAGGTTCTCAAAGGATCTGCCTGTCATGTATCATTAGAGTCGTCTCAGTGAAAGCAGGAACTCTGTGTCTTCTTCTCTCCGCCTTCTATTCCCTGAAACTTATTACATGCCTCCTAGCTCATCGTAGGTGCTCAGTATTTACTTAGTGTGTGAAAGACAGAAAAGCTCTTGGAAGCCTCAAGGGGTCACTTGGCTCGGCACTTTTGATCTCTGTGTATATTTGGCGAGTCAATTCTTTCCTTTCCTGGGTTGATGTGTACACTATATTCGAGGCACAATCTAAGGCATGAAGACATATCCATGCATAGAGGTTCTTGCTTTCAAGGAACTCGTACAGCAGATTTCTACAAGTTAGGGCTTTTCAAATGCTCTAGAAGCATGTGAACGTTCAGTATGCTCCATTTTCATTTCAAAGAAAGATCGTTTGACTTCCATAGCAAAGGTGGAGACCTTCCAACGTTGAGTCCAAGACTTATACCTTGACCATTTCAGGCAAGTCTTGTGGTTCCTTCTGGAGGTGTGTGGCTCTTGCAGAAATGTGAAGATCTTCTGTTGGGGGCCAGAGTGAGGTACTCCGCCCATGGCAAAGGTCATGAGGAAGGAGGCTCGACATACGCAAAGGCGGGATCGAGCCTCAGGAGTCCCCCTGGAAATCCTCGAGCATCTACCCCCATAACCAGAGCCTGCCTACTTTACTACTTTGTGCTCACCTACACCTCTGACTTTACGGGGGGCTGTCCCCCACCACCTCTTTTGGAGAAGGAGTTAACTTAGAGCTCCAGTTTATAATAATTCCTGGGCGTGATAAGAGTGTTTTAACCTACAAACTCCTCTGAAGGTTCTCTGGCCTGCCTGACAGGCTTGTCCGGCCACATGTGATCGCTCACAGCCTCCCAACCGTGAGAGGCACAAGATGCTTTAAACCTTCTAAAAACAGGTTCCTTAGAAAAGTTAGAAAACTATTAGTATAAGTATAATGGGCTAATTAGAAATTGTGTTGGTGAAGGGTTTTTCATTTGTTGAGCCAATGTTTGTTGCTAAGTCTCCATATCCCCTGCCCTTACACACATTAATGAATATATAGAATTAACCTTTGATATTAATCACGTTAGACCTTAGGCTAAGTAAATTCTTTCCTTAACTAAAACCCACTACACCCTCACCCTGTAGGAATGTAACTTTATTTGGGTGGCGTCTGTTTTGAGAATAATCAGCCCTGGAGAAATAAGTGTCCTGATTGACTGACCGCTGTCACAAGGAGAGGGTCGTAAATTGTCAGCAGGGCCCCCTGGCCAGAAGATGATGTAACACCCCTAAGACCTCTGTATACATTTGTGTGAAGCACCTGACTTTAATGAAAGTCAGGACTGCTGTCCCCATGTGACTTTTGCATAACATCTCAGTGTATAAAAGTAGACCATGGAAAATAAAGAATTGGGATCAGTTTCTCAAAATACTGGTCTCCCCATGTCGCTCTCTCTCTCACTCTGGTTGAGTCTCCATCTGGAGCGCGGAACCCACCATGCTTACTAATTATGCCTGGGCTTCTAAGATCCGACCGGGGAGGCCTCAGTGTCTCCTCTCCTTCGGGAGAACGGAAGGATGCCTGCGGCCTACGTAAGTGGTGCAAACTTCTTGTCTTGAAGTTTTATTGGTCTCCCGCGTAAACCAAGCCACTCAGCCTCTTTTCTCCACTGAATTTTCCTACTGAGCTATCCTCATCCTATTACTCTTTATATCTTTGATAAAATATTTAAATAAATAAATAGGTCGCCGACACCGTCCCCGCTTCGAACACCCTGGATCAGCCGGGGCAGGACCCCGGCAATCTTCCATCGTCCTCAGACTTTGGAGTCATTTGCAATCATCCAGAAAGCTTCCAGGTCTAGGTTCCAGACCACCACCACACACAGTCAGTAGTCAACGGAGTGGATTCCAGGAATACGCATTGTTCACCGGCATTACCGTTGATATTGTTGCTGCACACTCAATGCAGTGGGCAGGGCCTGGATTGTCCACTGGGTCTCATGTGGAATGGAAAGAAGGGCTCCCCACCCCCCACAGACCCCCCACCCCCACTGTTGACAGCCTTGTGACGAGAAACGGTCCCCGAAACAAGAATCAGACAAAGCAGAGAAGCCCAGGTGATAGTCCTTGAGATGAAGGAACTAAGCAGCTGGTTGAGATGGCAACAAGGGGAAAGGTTGCTCTTTTTGTCTGCCCCTCTACTCCTTTCTTCCTGGACACCTTAGGGCTTCGTCATGGAGATTTGAAAGAAAGTGCACAAAAGTCATATGTGTTGTATCAAGATTTTGAATTTAACCATCTCTCAAAAAGGAAGAGAGCTTCACCTGCACATGTTTCTTTCAAAAACGTCCATTGCTTTTCAATTCTAGGGTTTCTCTCTTGCCTTGTTCACTTAGCCTTAATAGTAAAAATCAACGAAAACTACATAAAGATTCACAGATACCAAAAAGGACAGCTTCTGTTTCTGAAATCATCTTTCCATTTAGTAGAACACGAGCTCTATTCTTTGTATTTTGCCTAGGGAATTAGCAATGTCCTGGTTCAGATGGCAAGGTATCCCCACCCAGGAGATTGGGGTTCGATCCCTGGGTCCGGAAGATGCCTCCCGTAGAAGGAAATGGCAACCCACTCCAGTATCCTCGCCTGGGAAATGCCACGGACAGAGGAGCCTGATGGGCCGCAGTCCATGGGTCGTATCAAAGTTGGGCTCAATCCAGCAACTACGAACAGAAGTAATTCCAAAGACCACACTCAAGTGTGTGTGTGTGTGTGTGTGTGTGTGTGTGTGTCTGTATCTCCTCTTGCCGTCTTGGAGTCTGTCTCGGAATCTTCATGTATTTCTGCCTCTGTATCTCCTGACAGCCAGCCGCCGGCGCGTTCGTCTGGCCCCGGCCTCTCCCAGGCGCTCTGGTTCTGGCTGAGGAGCTTGCGCAGGCCAGCTGTCTCCCTTGGCGTGGGTGCGTGCGAGTGTCTGTGTGTCTGTCTGTGTGCCTGCCTGTGGCTCGTCTGCTCTCTCAGGAAGGTCGAGGGCTTGGCGTGGGGGCAAAGGGGGGGCCTCGGTAGTGCGAAGGGGAGGGGCTGAGGCGCTCCGCTCGACCGCGCCTTCCTGGCTTCTGCTGGGTTTGGGCACCGGACAGGTGCCGCGCAAGTTGGGCGCTCAAGTTTCGCTGCGCCTAGGCCCGCAGGAGGTTCAGAGGCCCCTGGGCCGCGGGGGTTGGGAGGCGGCGGGCGCCGAAGACCGACACCTCCGGGGCCGCGCGGGCCTGAGCAGCGCATGGGATCGGGGGGAGGCCCCGCTCAGCGAGCGCGGCCGGGTCTGGAGTGGCCGCGGGTGGGAGGGCGCCGAGACCTCCACACCCCTCAGCCCAGCCCCTAGGCCCCGCGCGCACGCACGCACGCACGCCCTCCCGGTCAATGGGGGGTCCTGGAAGCCCCTCGGGCCCCCGGGCCCGGCCAGGCGCTTGCTGCTCTGGTGTTGGCGGTGTTCGGGGGGGCGGGCCGGCGTCAGCAGGCTGGAGTCCGGTCGCGGGTCGTGCGGCTCAAGTACAGCACGCCCCGCGACGAGAGGTGTGGCCCGTTGGCCCGACCTGCAGGGCAGAGCGAAAGGGAGGCGAAGCGCAAGGCTCTTAGGGCGCCCCGAGCCAACCGCCACCGTCTCAGGCCCTATCAGCCTGAAGGCGCCCGATCTCGTCTGATCTCGGAAGCTAAGCAGGGTCGGGCCTGGTTAGGATCTTGGATGGGAGACCACCTGGGAATCCCGGGTGCTCGAGGCTTTTTGCCTACCAGAAGAGGTCCTTTAGCCCCCGCCGCGCGTCCCGATTCTTGGATCCCCCCCGCAGCCCCAGCCCCTCCCGGGCCGCGGGGAGCGGGTGGCCGGGGCCCCGACTCGCGCTGCAGACCTGGGTTGCCTCCGCGCGGCCCGCGAGCCCCTCCGCATTCGCATTCGGCTTCCAGGACACCCGACGACCGGCAGTCCCGTCTCCATCTGGGGCTCCTTTGGCTTGCCTCAGGCAATCCCGGGGCTTGCACCGACTCAAGCCAGATCCCCAGCACCCCCCCCCCACCCCCTGCCTCGCAGGCCATCGCGCATGCGCATGTGCGCGCGCACGCACAGATAGATGTGCCCAAACGGGGCATCTATCTTGTTCAATTATACTGTGGGTGGATCTATGCCTGGGAGTCGGACTGCTGAACCATAATCTACTTCCACTTTTAGTTCCTTCGGGAACCTCCATAATCTTTTCCATACCGGCTCTACCCACGCCCATTCCTACTCACCGTGGAGGAGAGTTCCCTTTGCTCCACATCTTCTCCAGCTGTGGTTATTGACAGACATCGCAGTGAGGCCCAATCGGACTCATGTGAAGTGGTCCCTCCTTGGAGTTTGGAGTTGAGCCTCTCCAATCATTAGTGATGTGGAGCAAGATGACCTTTTGGAAATGCAGATGCAATGCTGTCACCTCCCTGCTCCAACGGCTCTCGTATTTTCCCAGCATATTGAAGATACGACCACTTCCCTTCAGGCTTGCTCCTCACGTTCTTCTCTGATGTCTTTTGCCTGGAATGCCCTCTGCACTCTTTGGCTTCCATCCCATAGGGCATTTTTCGTTTCTTGAATGTCCTAAGTTTCCCTGGTCACATAGCCTTCCAAGATGCTATTTTCCCTGCCTGAAATTCTTCCTGCATCTCAACCCTGGTTTACCTAGGTTCAACCTATGGACCTCAACGAAATGGTGCCTCTGGAAAGCCTTCCCTGACACCCAGGTTTTGTGGTGAGGGAAGAGGCCCCTCTATAGGTTCTCAAAGGATCTGCCTGTCATGTATCATTAGAGTCGTCTCAGTGAAAGCAGGAACTCTGTGTCTTCTTCTCTCCGCCTTCTATTCCCTGAAACTTATTACATGCCTCCTAGCTCATCGTAGGTGCTCAGTATTTACTTAGTGTGTGAAAGACAGAAAAGCTCTTGGAAGCCTCAAGGGGTCACTTGGCTCGGCACTTTTGATCTCTGTGTATATTTGGCGAGTCAATTCTTTCCTTTCCTGGGTTGATGTGTACACTATATTCGAGGCACAATCTAAGGCATGAAGACATATCCATGCATAGAGGTTCTTGCTTTCAAGGAACTCGTACAGCAGATTTCTACAAGTTAGGGCTTTTCAAATGCTCTAGAAGCATGTGAACGTTCAGTATGCTCCATTTTCATTTCAAAGAAAGATCGTTTGACTTCCATAGCAAAGGTGGAGACCTTCCAACGTTGAGTCCAAGACTTATACCTTGACCATTTCAGGCAAGTCTTGTGGTTCCTTCTGGAGGTGTGTGGCTCTTGCAGAAATGTGAAGATCTTCTGTTGGGGGCCAGAGTGAGGTACTCCGCCCATGGCAAAGGTCATGAGGAAGGAGGCTCGACATACGCAAAGGCGGGATCGAGCCTCAGGAGTCCCCCTGGAAATCCTCGAGCATCTACCCCCATAACCAGAGCCTGCCTACTTTACTACTTTGTGCTCACCTACACCTCTGACTTTACGGGGGGCTGTCCCCCACCACCTCTTTTGGAGAAGGAGTTAACTTAGAGCTCCAGTTTATAATAATTCCTGGGCGTGATAAGAGTGTTTTAACCTACAAACTCCTCTGAAGGTTCTCTGGCCTGCCTGACAGGCTTGTCCGGCCACATGTGATCGCTCACAGCCTCCCAACCGTGAGAGGCACAAGATGCTTTAAACCTTCTAAAAACAGGTTCCTTAGAAAAGTTAGAAAACTATTAGTATAAGTATAATGGGCTAATTAGAAATTGTGTTGGTGAAGGGTTTTTCATTTGTTGAGCCAATGTTTGTTGCTAAGTCTCCATATCCCCTGCCCTTACACACATTAATGAATATATAGAATTAACCTTTGATATTAATCACGTTAGACCTTAGGCTAAGTAAATTCTTTCCTTAACTAAAACCCACTACACCCTCACCCTGTAGGAATGTAACTTTATTTGGGTGGCGTCTGTTTTGAGAATAATCAGCCCTGGAGAAATAAGTGTCCTGATTGACTGACCGCTGTCACAAGGAGAGGGTCGTAAATTGTCAGCAGGGCCCCCTGGCCAGAAGATGATGTAACACCCCTAAGACCTCTGTATACATTTGTGTGAAGCACCTGACTTTAATGAAAGTCAGGACTGCTGTCCCCATGTGACTTTTGCATAACATCTCAGTGTATAAAAGTAGACCATGGAAAATAAAGAATTGGGATCAGTTTCTCAAAATACTGGTCTCCCCATGTCGCTCTCTCTCTCACTCTGGTTGAGTCTCCATCTGGAGCGCGGAACCCACCATGCTTACTAATTATGCCTGGGCTTCTAAGATCCGACCGGGGAGGCCTCAGTGTCTCCTCTCCTTCGGGAGAACGGAAGGATGCCTGCGGCCTACGTAAGTGGTGCAAACTTCTTGTCTTGAAGTTTTATTGGTCTCCCGCGTAAACCAAGCCACTCAGCCTCTTTTCTCCACTGAATTTTCCTACTGAGCTATCCTCATCCTATTACTCTTTATATCTTTGATAAAATATTTAAATAAATAAATAGGTCGCCGACACCGTCCCCGCTTCGAATACCCTGGATCAGCCGGGGCAGGACCCCGGCAATCTTCCATCGTCCTCAGACTTTGGTGTCATTTGCAATCATCCAGAAAGCTTCCAGGTCTAGGTTCCAGACCACCACCACACACAGTCAGTAGTCAACGGAGTGGATTCCAGGAATACGCATTGTTCACCGGCATTACCGTTGATATTGTTGCTGCACACTCAATGCAGTGGGCAGGGCCTGGATTGTCCACTGGGTCTCATGTGGAATGGAAAGAAGGGCTCCCCACCCCCCACAGACCCCCCACCCCCACTGTTGACAGCCTTGTGACGAGAAACGGTCCCCGAAACAAGAATCAGACAAAGCAGAGAAGCCCAGGTGATAGTCCTTGAGATGAAGGAACTAAGCAGCTGGTTGAGATGGCAACAAGGGGAAAGGTTGCTCTTTTTGTCTGCCCCTCTACTCCTTTCTTCCTGGACACCTTAGGGCTTCGTCATGGAGATTTGAAAGAAAGTGCACAAAAGTCATATGTGTTGTATCAAGATTTTGAATTTAACCATCTCTCAAAAAGGAAGAGAGCTTCACCTGCACATGTTTCTTTCAAAAACGTCCATTGCTTTTCAATTCTAGGGTTTCTCTCTTGCCTTGTTCACTTAGCCTTAATAGTAAAAATCAACGAAAACTACATAAAGATTCACAGATACCAAAAAGGACAGCTTCTGTTTCTGAAATCATCTTTCCATTTAGTAGAACACGAGCTCTATTCTTTGTATTTTGCCTAGGGAATTAGCAATGTCCTGGTTCAGATGGCAAGGTATCCCCACCCAGGAGATTGGGGTTCGATCCCTGGGTCCGGAAGATGCCTCCCGTAGAAGGAAATGGCAACCCACTCCAGTATCCTCGCCTGGGAAATGCCACGGACAGAGGAGCCTGATGGGCCGCAGTCCATGGGTCGTATCAAAGTTGGGCTCAACCCAGCAACTACGAACAGAAGTAATTCCAAAGACCACACTCAAGTGTGTGTGTGTGTGTGTGTGTGTGTGTGTGTGTCTGTATCTCCTCTTGCCGTCTTGGAGTCTGTCTCGGAATCTTCATGTATTTCTGCCTCTGTATCTCCTGACAGCCAGCCGCCGGCGCGTTCGTCTGGCCCCGGCCTCTCCCAGGCGCTCTGGTTCTGGCTGAGGAGCTTGCGCAGGCCAGCTGTCTCCCTTGGCGTGGGTGCGTGCGAGTGTCTGTGTGTCTGTCTGTGTGCCTGCCTGTGGCTCGTCTGCTCTCTCAGGAAGGTCGAGGGCTTGGCGTGGGGGCAAAGGGGGGGCCTCGGTAGTGCGAAGGGGAGGGGCTGAGGCGCTCCGCTCGACCGCGCCTTCCTGGCTTCTGCTGGGTTTGGGCACCGGACAGGTGCCGCGCAAGTTGGGCGCTCAAGTTTCGCTGCGCCTAGGCCCGCAGGAGGTTCAGAGGCCCCTGGGCCGCGGGGGTTGGGAGGCGGCGGGCGCCGAAGACCGACACCTCCGGGGCCGCGCGGGCCTGAGCAGCGCATGGGATCGGGGGGAGGCCCCGCTCAGCGAGCGCGGCCGGGTCTGGAGTGGCCGCGGGTGGGAGGGCGCGGATACCTCCGAACCCCTCATCTCAGCACCCAGGCCCCGCGCGCACGCGTATCCTGCCAGTTACTTCCTAGCACCAAACTGATTTTTCCTCAACATTGTTCAGTGCCTGTCATGGAGGGAAAGAGGGAGAGTTACTGAAAAAATATTCAAAGTCTCTTATAGGAAAATATTTTGAAATATTATATTTTAGAAGTATAGACTAGTAAATTTTTTTTAAAGTATTCATCCTATTATGTACAGGCTGTAAAATGCTATCAAGGGGCACTCTTGGATAAATACTTTAAAATATACGAGTCATTTTGGCCTGTGTGAAACAGACTAAATAGCCTAAGCCATGAGTTCCGTTTTAGTCTTAACTCAGATCAACTCGTGGTGGTGGTGGTGGTGGTGGTGGTCATTCGTTAAGTCGTGTCGGACTCCTTGTGACCCATGAACTGCAGCACGCCAGGCTTCCCTGTCCTTCACTATCAAAGAGCCCTGTCTTTTTCACTATCAAAGAGCCCTGTCTTTTTCGGCTACTGTTGTAAATCCCGTAGACTAGCTGATAAACAACAGAAAGTTGTTTCTTGTAGTCCTGGAGGCTGGGGAGTCCCAAGATCATCAGCAGGTGCCACGTCTGGTGAGTCATGTTTCCTGGTTCCTAGACTGCCTGCTGCTTCTCCCTGTCCTCGCAGCACGGGAGCCCATTCCTTCCTGGCCTGACCCCTCCCAGAGTGCCTGCCTCCTAGGATCATCACCACATGCGGGGTGAAGTTTGAGGGCCCATAAACTGTCAGCCCATTGCAGTCCCTAAGTATACTCTGCATTATTTCAGTCTTTTGAAATAATTCGAGCTTTCCTAATAGCCCAATACATGTTCTTTTTGTTATATGTTCGTTGGGCTCTTGAAAATAATATGTATCAGTGGGAATGCAGTGTTCCGTGTGTATCAGTTACATCAGGTATGTCACTCATGTAATTCAGCTTCCAGTAGCCACGTTGAGTAAAAGCAGAAGTAGGTGAAATTACCTGTAATATATTTTATTTTAACACACCCCAAATATTATCATTTCAGTGTGTAATCAACATGATAAAACCTAATGCAATAGTTCACGTTCTTTTTTTCATGCTAAGTCTTTAAAATCCAGCATGTGTTTCAGGCTTGCAGTGCATCTCATTGTAGAGCCAGCCACATTTCAGGTACTTCATGGTTGCTGGTGACTATGTACCAGGGAGCCCAGTTCCAGGAGAGATGTGTCTTTAACGTCTCCCACTGGGATTATGAACTCGGCTGTTACTCCTTTTCTATTTCTGTCAGTTTTTATGTATTGATATTTTGAGGTTATGTTATTAGGTACATTCAAGTTTAGAATCCTCATCTTCTTGCTAGACTGAACTTGTATCAGTATGAGATGTTCTTTTTTATTGCTAGTAATGCTTCTTTCTTTAGACATTATTTGACAGTGATGTTGCCACATCAGTTTTCTGTCCGTGTTAGCTTGGGTATCTTTTACTTTCACCTGTCTAAAAGACCTTCCATCTTAACATGTACCTCTGAATAGTGTATAGTTTTCACTGGAATCAGTTTGAGTATTGGCTCTGTTTATAATGTTGATATTTCAGTGTGTAGACACCATGTTGCTGTGTGATTTCTGTTTGTCCCACCTAGTCTGTGTTCTTTGCTCTTGCCTTCTTTTAGAAGTATGAAGTGTTTCTCTAGTTCTGTGCTCCTCTGTCAGGTTGTTGGGTGTACATTTGCAGACACAGCGTGTGTTTTACATTCAAGTCTAACTTAGTACTCTTACTGCCTCCCTGACACGACTGTTTCCTCCTTGTCACTGTCACACTTTAAACGGTTAGATATATTTTTGGCATTAACATCATTGTTTTGTAGAGTTAGTATTTACCCTCACAGTTACCTCATTGTTGGTCTTTACTTGTTTTTTATATTTCCATCAGAGACAACTTTTCTTTTTCCCAAAGCACTGCCTTAATATTTTTTTTTAGTTCATGTGTGTGGGTGATGAGTTGTCTCATTTCCATTTGCCCTCAAAGTCTCTATTTTGCTTTCACTTTCGAAGAGAGTTTTTGTTGGATGTAGAATTCCAGGTTGGTGGTTATTTGTTTTTCAGCATTTTACAGATGCCAGTCCATTATCTTCTCACTTCCTTGTTCTTGGAAAGTCAGCTCTCAGTGTTGTTGTGCCGTTAAAAGCCACACCCTTTTTCCTCTGAGTGCTTGAACATTTGCTTCTTGCCTTAGGCACCCGCAGAGCTGCTGAAACCAATGTGTGGTTTTCATTTTTGACTCAATGGTCTGATTCTTGAACCAACTCTTACCACTGTCCCTGTCAGTCAGTTCAGTCGCTCCATGTCTGACCCGTTGCAACCCCATGGGCTGCAGCACGCCAGGCTTCCCTGTCCATCACCAACTCCTGGAGCTTGCTCAAGCTCATGTCCATCGAGTCGGTGATGCCATCCAACCAGCTCATCCTCTGTCGTCCCCTTCTCCTCCTGCCTTCAGTCTTCCCCATCATCAGGTTCTTTTCCAATGAGTCAGCTCTTTGCATCAGGTGGCCAAAGTATTGGAGCTTCAGCATCAGTCTTTCCAATGAATATTCAGGACTGATTTGCATTAGGATTGACTGACTGATTGGATCTCCTAGTAGTCCATGGGGCTCTCAAGAGTCTTCTCCAATTCCCCAGTTCAGAAGCATTGATTCTTTGGCATTCAGCCTTCTTCATGGGCCAACTCTCACATCCATACATGACTACTGGAAAAACCATAGCTTTGACTAAATGAACCTTTGTTGGCAGAGTAACGTCTCTGCTTTTTAATATGCTGTCTAGATTTGTCATAGGTTTCCTTCCGAGGAGCAAGCATCTTTTAATTTCACCATCTGCAGTAATTTCGGAGCCCAAGAAAATAAAGTGTGTCACTGTTTCCACTGTTTTCCCATTTATTTGCCATGAAGTGATGGGGCTGGATGCTATGATCTTCATTTTTTGAATGTTGAGTTTTATGCCAGCTTTTTCACTCTCCCCTTTCACTTTCACTAAGAGGCTCTTTAGTTTCAGCCCCTGGAGGCATTTCTTATTCCCCTTTCTGTCTTTTCTCCACCATGAGGGTCCCCATTTATAGTTTTTAACAACATAGTTTAACAACAGATTCCTTCAATACATTCTATCCCTTTTCCCTCTTATATATATATTGTAACCGATCCGTCCTTCAGTTCACTGATCGTCTCTTCAGCTACATCCAATCTGATGTTAAGCCCAGAGACTGAGTTCTTAAATTCAGTCACTGTTATTGTAAAGTTCTAGATTGGTTTTGATTCTCAGAAATTTTTCCTTTTGTCAAGTATATTTTTGAACAGGTGACATTTGCATCTGATACCTCTAGCATACCTCTGATACGCTGATATATATCTCATACCTCTGGATCTGGTTCAGTTCTTTTTCTCTTGGTCCTGTTTGTTGTTACACCCTCTTTTGCTTGTTTGGTTGCATGTTGGACATTATGTTTGGAAAACCCTAGAGGTTCTGAGTGATGCTGCGTTCTCCAGAGTTTCCTCTGACGCAGACCTCCAGTGGGGACAGAGCTGTCTGTTCACTCAGGGCCTGAGGGACTTGAGGCTTGGGGGTCCTTTTAAGCTCAGTCTCAGCAGCCTTCACCCACCTTCCCCCCGACCCCAGGGAGGAGCTTTCCAGCGTCTCCAGTGTCTGGAAGCCTGGGGTGCCTCCCAGGGCCCCGCGTTCTCGGCAGGTCCTGAAGCCCACCGTCTCTCCTGAGCACCAGGAAGTGACTGATAGTCAGCGCTCAGCCGGTTTGGGCAGAGTGTTGGGTACGTTTTCTGACATCCAGACTGACTCGTCAGGCCTGCGCTTGACTTTTTGTCTCCACAGCCCAAGGAACCCTCCAGAGCTGTGTTAGCCAGCCCCCTCTGCTTGACTTTTTCCCTTCCTTTTCTTCACAGAGTCAGCTTTGCTCAGATGCCCCGAGGGAACGAGCGGCCCTCTCAGTCTCCAGCTCCCTCACTGAGCTTCGCTTGTGTTTGAAATCTTGGATTGTGGCTGCCTAAGGACCTCTTTTAAACCTTATTTAGCTTTTCTAGCTCTTGGTAGGCTGACCTACAAGATGCTTGCGTCTGTCACTGGAAGTGGAGACACCCTGGGGGGGGGGTCTTCTGTCATCTGAAGCCACATGTAACAGTCACAGTAATTGTCTTGATCAAGTTAATTTGATACCAGGGAAAACAAGAACCAGGGGTCCTTGCTTGGTACCCATGGCTGTGTTTCTGGTCAGAGTCCCCAGCTTGCCTGGGCTGTTTCAGTGCCACGTGAACTTGGGAAGGAGGTGGAGCAGGCGGCCCACGCGGCCTGGAGACAGAGGAGCCGGTCTCCCCTCTGCCCTTGCCCCTGGCGGCCCAGGGCAGGCCTTGCATTGCCGGGCTGCTGGTGGTGGAGGCCAAGGCTGAGGAGGGAGGGGTTACGTGACCTGTATTCTGTGACATGGTCACACGTGGGTTTTCTTTTTCAGTTTGAAAAAATGACTGCTTTTAGTCTTCCCTCCAGTTTCACTTTAAGGTGGAAAATGAAGATTTTATTCGTAAAGTTGAGCACAGTGACCTTACAGTCTTTTTGAAAGCAACAGTTGATGTTTTAAGAACACATCTCAGAGAACTCCAGTAGATAAAGCTAAAAAAAGAGAACGTGTTCAGGGTGAACTGCGGGCAGGACCCCAAACTGTACCCTGTCTCTCCCAGAGTGTGTAATTGCTGAGATGGGTGGATATAGGACCCAAAGCACCCTGGGGACCGAGGTCCTCAAATGACAGCAGAGGGCCGGGCTGAGCCAGGAGCAAGTGGCCTGTGCCCTGGCGAGTGGAGAACCGCGAGGGTGGGAGTGGAGCCAGGAGAGGGGTGGGAGACTCAGGCGGGGTCTGGGAGGTGCTGGCTGTCGCGGCTCGAGGCAGGGACACCCCTGAACCTCCACCATGCAGTCCCCACAGGGCAGAGTCGTCTGGCAGCCGAGGGTCGAAGTAAAGAGGGCGAGTTCACAGCAGGTTGAATGAACCCCTGTACCCACTGTGGGTTCATTTTAAGTGCCTGGAGTGAGGTTGGTCAAGCCCTTGCTGAGCTCGAGTGAGGGTTCCGACAGGGAGGACCGAGCTCAGGGTGAGAGTGAGGGGCAGCTAGCGTGGTGAGTCCTCCTCAGCTGAGTGGGTTCTGGGGACGCCCTTGAGTTCAGGGCTGCCCTTTCAGTAGCCTCACTGGAGGCTTGTTTGGGGGGTAGAGGGGGCAGAAGCCCACTTAGAAGACGTGCTCATTCCCAGGGGTGGTGGTTTCTGAAGGAGTTTATACTGGTTGGTTCGACTGTGACCCAGTACCTTGCAGGGTCGTATTTGACAGGGGGCCTGAGCTGTGGGCACAGCCTGCCTTCTCCTGCACTCCGCACTCAATTGTTGACTTTTTGGCAGCCCCTCTCCCCTCTCTGCACCCTTGACAGTGGACCTGAGCCCAGCCCCCCTGTTGCCACGGAGCCCCTTGTGACCGAGTGGGTTCCAGTTCTGGGCTCCTGGGAGATGTGCTGGAGGCGGAGCCTTCATGCCATTTGGTGGTCATAGTGTGAGAGCAGTGGTCATAGTGTGAGAACGGTGTGTGTGAGAGTGGTGTGTGAGAGCAGTGTGTGTGAGAGTGGTGGTCGTAGTGTGAGATTGGTGGTGATAGCTCGGTAGCCGAGGTATCCTACCGTGAAACAGCGGTTGCCCCCGAGTCGGGGGCTGCCCCTATCCGCGAGGATGGGTCGCAGAAGGGCCCGCCTTTGGGCGTTATTCCAGCGCTGCAACCCCAAGGCAAAGGCGAAGACTAGGAAGGACTTGGCCTCGGCCCACGTCCTGGAAGCAGAGCAGCCTGAGGTGAGAGCAGCCGGGGGCTGGGCCCGTCAGATTGGCCCTCACCCGGCGAAGCATTGGGGTTGTGTTTCATTTTGTTAGCATGGTTGTGGGCCCTGCCGGCCAGGGCATTCTGGCCTTAGTGGGCAGGATCGACCCCAGCAGGTTTACCTTGTAAGAGGTTGTGCAGTTGCTGCATGGAGGATGGGCGGGGGCCCCACAAGAAGGGAAACACTGGCTGGAGAAGTCACTGGGGCACATGGACTGAGCTATAGAGTCAGTCCTTGAAGCAGAAAGGGTAAGGCCCTTAATGTCTCCCTTCTTGCAAAGAAAGGATATACGGGCTGGAGGAATCTCTGGGGCATGAGGATCAAGCTAGAGAGTCAGTCCTTGAAGCAGAACGGCTAAGCCCGTTAATGTCTCCCATGTTACAAAACACACACCAGTGTGTCCAGTATTTTAATGACAGGTACCTACTGCTTACGTGTATGACATACACCCTCATAGCTACACATGTCTACTGCATGCCTCTTACAAGTGCTGGGCACTGTTCTGGGTGCTGAAAACTCAGTATGTAGTAGTGGATACGTAGCCCAGGATTTTTTTAATTTCTGCAAAGAAAAATAGAAGAACGAAAGACCCCGTGTGGTTCAGTTTGAGCAAGTTCACCACGTGGATGGCCCCGCATGCACGCAAATTGTGGTAAAGTACATATAACATAAATTTAACATTTTAACCGGTTGATTGAATGACTGGGTGGCTTCTGTGGAGTCAGGCTAACAGATGGCTTTGAGGTGCCATCCGCCTTTTTCCCAGAGGAACACTCCAAAGCCTCGTGGCCTTGTAGACCTTCCTTTTTTTCTTCACTTTCCCCAGTGGCTCCAGGTCTGTGTGTCGTTTAAGAATCTCTTTATCCACTTTGTTGTTAGGTTTACGTTTTGGAAAGTTTCTCAAATGTCCCTGGGTCTTGAGAAGGCAGGCTTGGATTCCAGGTTCTCTCCTGCCGCATGCCTGCCAGGTCGAGGTGGAGGCTGAAGGCCGGTCTGAGTTGTGGTGGTCTGTGTGGTCTTGGGGTCAGTGGACCCCTCTTCTCTGGAGGGGCATGGAGATCCTTTGTGTGGAGCCTGGAGAGACTTGGCAGGGTCAGTCTTCACAGTCTCGCTCTCTTTTTAATTTATGTTTGCATTTAGTTTCTCATTTAACTGTTTTCTAGGAATTTCCAACTCCCGAAGGATACACCTACAGGGAGCAGCTTTGTAAAGCCAAAGAGGAAATCGCTCAGCTGAAAGCTGAAAGAAACAACACCAGGGTCAGTAGGGGGATTCTCACGTGTTGACATTTGCCCCGCGGGGGTCACCGCTGGCCTCCGTGTGCTGTCTTTAAACTTTGTCTGATTTTCAAGTCATTTTCCACATCTTCCCGCTGAACAGACCAGGGTGGATCAGTTCTGGGTTCTCATACCTTGCTTCAAATTTCTGATGAGAGCTAATGTAATTTTAGTACATATGAGGGGGGAGTTCTCTTAACTTACATTTTTGTCCACGCTACACTTTGTGTGGGATCTTAGTTCCCCGACCAGGGGTTAAAACCCATGATCCTTGAAGAAGTGTGGAGTCTTAACTACTGGACCCCTGGGGAAGTCCACTCTAACTTTCGACGGAACTGGCAGGATTCCGACGTGCCTTAGCATGTTTCCGGCTATAGCGTGAGGCTGAGAGGAGTTATCGGCCCGGAATTCAAGCATGAGGTTGAAGGTGTTCCTTTGGCCCTGCCCTGCAGCTGCTGCTGGAGCACCTGGAGTGCCTGGTTTCGCGATATATTCCACCCGTCGGGATGACAGCAGGCAAGCGGCAGGCGCAGTCCCCAGCCGGCATGAGGAGTGAGGTGGAGGTGCTCAGGGCGCTGAAATGGCTCTTTGAACACCACAAGGCCCTGGACGAGAAGGTACCAGCCATCCGGCCGTCCTGGATTTGTACACTTGCTGCCTTGTTAGGCGGATGATGCACATATTTATGTAACTAGTTGACTTTTGAGCGTCTTGAATTCTTGTATATACATTTTTTTCTGTAAGAATTCAGAGTTTTATATGGTTAAAAAGCGTTGCCTGCATACATGCTCAGTCGTGTCCGAATCTTTGCAACCCTGTGGACTGTAGCCCACCATGCTCCTCTCTTCATGGGGCTTCCCAGTCATGAATACTGGAGTGGGTGGCCATCTTCTACTCTAGGGAATCTTCCTGACCCAGGGATCGAACCTGCCCTCGTGCATTGGCAGGCGGATTCTTTACCACTGAGCCACCTGGGAAGCCCCCAGTTAAAAAGTATTAGTTGGCATGAATGTCTCAAGATTTATTATATTCTGTATATCAATTTGCAGTTAAAAACTGGGTAATAATTAATTTAGGAGAACATTTTGTTCTCTCAAACTTAGAATTTAAAGCTGTTAACAAGCAGATTCTCTTGATGTTAAGATCAATGAGAGACATTCAAGGTATTCTGTGACAGTATCCATGTATTAGGGTGAGTATACACTAAGAAGTGTACTAACGTATATACACACATCAACACACAGTGACTCGGCCCCTTTGATTTGAGTTGAGAGCGTGATTACGAGTAGCACTCGAAAGGTGTAGTTTGTTAGAAGAAGAATTAGGTGCCACACATAAAGAGGTAAGTTTGATCAGTCTTTGTGTAATTTCCGTGAAGGGTTTGTCATTTGAATCCTTTCATTTTAAAAAAGAATGAAGGCTGTAGTGGTGGGCATCAGATGTTATTTATCTTTCTGATTGAGGACCCGCCCACCAGGGTTATTTTAATGAGTAGTAAACTAGACTTGTGGCTCAGAGTTGCAGGATCTCTTAAGTACCCCTTTGTCCAGTAGAAGACAAATTCTGACTCTAATCACCTGGTGGTATTCGGGATGGATAGCATCACCATGTATTTTCTTTTTATGTTGTGTTTTCAGTTTAGAGTTGAGTTTTCCAGGTGGAGTTTTGCTGTCTTTACTTATTTCTTAACTCTGATTCAATTTTTTTGGTTTTAGCAGATGATTCTTTCAGAGGAGAATAACCAGGAAAAGATACTAACGGACAGGGTGCTTGATGTACATCATGAGCAAGAAAACATGCCAAACGCCAATGGAAAGGCAAGTCCTTGGTCTCGCTCTCTGTCTGGTTCTCGTCTTACCATCCAGTCTGTGCGGGGCTGTTGGGACCTCTCACCGATGCACCATGTAGGTTTGAGTGGCCACGAGGGTCCTGTGAGCTCCCAGAGCGCAGAAGGCAGTTTTGACCTCACAGATTGCCCGGAAGTACTGTGTTCCCTCCCTCCCAAAACCAGGCTGTGTAAGGCTTCCTTTCCCCCTTAGAGACCCTCCGACGGCTCTCTAAGCCACAAGGAAGACATGGTTAAGAAGATGGAGCTCCAGGAAATCATAGAGAGGCAGTTGCGGGAGCAGAGCCAGATGGAGGAGCGCCTGGCAGCCCTCTCTGCCCACGTGAAACATCTGGAGGAGGACCTGGACACGGCCAGGAAGGACCTCCTCAAGTCCAAGAACATGAACAGAAAACTTGAGCAGGACATCCGCGAAGTGAGTGACTGCAGCTGTGTCTGTTGTCCTGAGGTGGAATGTGGGTTTCTTGTTCTCCCGGGGATCTCAGCCTTGGGATGGCTGCGTGAGTAAGAGCAGAGCACTGGACAGACCACAACTGGCTGCCTCCCTGCCTCCGCGTCGAGGTCTCTGGGGTAGAAGAGGCCTGGTCCAGGCGGTCCGTTGGCAGTGGACCAACATGAGGGCAGCCCTGACGCTGTGCCGCACCCTGGGTGTGGACTCCTCATTTCCACAAGTTCTAGGGGGCCCACTGTGTTCCTTTTTTAAAAATTCATTCATCCATTCATTCATTTATTGGCGTATAGTTGCTTTACACTGCTGTGTCAATTTCTGCTGTACAGCAAAGTGAATCAGTCATCTATCTATCTATCTATCTATTTACGTGTCTGTCTCTCTTTTAGATTTCCTGCCCATTTGCTTCACCACAGAGCACTGAGCAGACTTCCCTGTGCTGTACACTAGGTCCTCACTCGTTGACTTTATGTGTAGTATCAGTGCTGTATATATGTCAACCCGAGTCTCCCGGTTCATCCCCGCCCCCCGCCCCCCGCAACTGCCTGTCGAATGTGTTCCTGATGATGCTGAAATTTGCTTCTGATTCACTCAGGCGAGTCTGGTGACACCTGTGGAGCCTGTTCTCTCGGAGAGATGGGAGCATGCTGTGTGGGCTCTGCTGAGGCAGCTTGCCTGGCCATCTTCTCGAGTTTTCTGAGGTTCCGCTCCTTGAAGGGATGTGTGACAGTGATACCGGCGGTCAGACAAGTCGAGTGGTGTTTGCTCACCCTCAGATCCTCAGGCCCGAGCTGTGTAACCATGTGGAATCGTGATGTCTCTGGCGGTCATGTCTGCGGGTGTCCTGATTTATGAGAAACTCCCTAGCGGTCACTGTGAAAACAGAGAGTGCTGGGGACTCAGGCCTCTTCCTGTGAGCCTCGCCTCTCCTCTGTGCACAGACAGACAGCACCCACCCGGCCCACCCCTCTCCCGTGAGACCGTCTCAGAGAGAACCCCTCCAACATGTGGTACAGCAGGTGTACTTGTTTAGTAGCTTGGTGTGAGTAATTCTGTGTGAGAACTCAAAACAGAAATATTTGCACAGGTTTGCATAAGCTATTCACACTACTCTTTGGCAACAGGAGATTAGGTGGCACAGTTTAATACGTATAGAATTCTAGAAAACGCGTTTTCAAGACCTTTCACTTTTAAAGTTAGGACTTTGCTCGCACATTGGTTACTTAGTGACCAGGGAGGGACCTGAAGTGGATTTTGAAGTGGCGGACAGGAGTTGCACCAGCAGCAAGTTCTGGTCCTGGTTTGAGCGTTTCATCCATGTGGTGTAACTCTGCTTTTGAAGAACTAGGCTTGAGAAGGCTGCTCCCAGTTGTGTACAATTTGACTTCTGTTTCCACTCGTTAATATTCTACTTTAATTCTGAGGAAATTGCATGAGACTTTTCCAACTTTCACTCGAGGAAACGAGCCTCAGAGCTCCCCGTTGGATCTGTTGAAGGTCCCTCCTTGTTCTGGGTCAAGCCCGCCTGTATGGTGTAGCAGACAGAGGTCCTGACTTCATGCCAGATACCTTCCCTCCTAGAATTCTTGGAATAACAGGGTAGTTTAGTATACTTTTCGTTTGCTGTTTGGGTTTATGATGTAGAAAAGAAGCTTGGTAAACCAAGTGGCTGGACAGAACGTTAAGACAGATGGGTGCCAATCGTGACCTTTGGGATAGGCACATTTTTGCTCACGTCCGAGAAAACTGCCGTGTCTAGGATTTTTATTCTGAGGATGTTAACTTTATGTTTGATTTGAAACTTAGGACGACATCAGTAATAAACTTGAAAATGAAATTGCAAATAAGGATTCTAGGCATCGACAGGTAATGGCTTTTATGAACCGTGTCTGACTTTTATAGTAGTGAATTACTGAGGAAGGAAGGTAAAGATCTTTCCATGTGACTCCCACATTGGAAATCAAGTCCCAGTGTAAAGTTCTTATGACCCTAAAATCCTGTGTTCAAAAGTGTGGATGTACTTCATGGTAAATCAGCTGTACTGGAAGGAAATACATTTTTAAAAAATTGCGGGTGACTGCAACTTACAGGTTTGAATTATTTGGGACTTGGTTTAACCATTTTGTGGAATTCCATTCCTGACTCTTTTGTTTTACTTGAAGGTGAATCTGTTGGCTTGTTAGAGTTGTTACCGAAAGAGTAGAGAGCAGCAGGGAACTTCACGGCAGCTGGCTGCCTGTTGGGAACTGGGGTCACTGTGACAAAAGGCAGGGTTAGAGCTCCGGTCTGATTAGGGTTTGTACTTCCTGTGGTGTGGTGAGCCTTACTCGCTCCTGTTCCCGAGTGGTCTCAGATAATCAGGACTTAACCAGGAAAACCAAATCTGGCTTCTCCAAAACAAAGTGAGTCAGTCTGGTGCGTGCCAAAGTGTATCATTGTCCCCACCCCAAAAATAAAATACTAGAAAGCCATTGAAAAGTATGATGGGGAATGCTAATTAAAAGCATCACGATATACAAAATAATGGCTGTAAAAGGCAGATCAGAAAATACTATGTACCATATGCTATTGTTTTCTGCGGGTTTTAAAGCATAGCATATTGTTTGTGTACGTACATAGAGGAATACGCACACAGAAAAAGTAAGAAAGCTGCTTAGAAACAAACGCTAACCTCTCAGGAACCTGAGCTTATAGATAGTTTAATTTTTTTCTTTTTTAAAAAAGAATCTGTCTAAATGTTCTACATTGAAAGTTTTTCAGAGTAAGAAGATCTGTTAAAAGAATAATCGTGCATTTACAAATACTAGTTGACTGGCATTTCACCAGGCATGCTCTTATCAGGTCTGTATTTCAGAGGAGATGAAAGCCATATTTTGGCTTACACGCCCGTAGCCATCTGCGGTCGGTAGGGTTCCCTCTAAATGATGATTCTGGTGATGTTTTAAGAAGGGTCTGTAGTGAACCCTTCTTCCCTTAACTTGTCAATAAGAATGAATAAGATTCTACAGATCTTCTTTAATATAGAAGAACTTTTTTTTTTTTTTTAAGATGTCCTTGGGGAATGTTTAGGAAAAGCAAATACTCTGGCAGGAGGTGTTCTGCTCACTGAGACCAAGCCCAGGAACACTGAGAGAAAATATACCCTGAGGGAGCTTCCGAAACAGAATGAATCCACTAGACACGTGCATTTAGGTTTTGTCTCAGCTTACTTAAAGCGACAGTGGCTACACCTCTCGGCCTGTGTTGATCCTCTGCTCTCCCTTTGTAGACAGAGGATAAGAACCGCAGTTGCAGGAGCGCCTGGAGCTGGTAGAGAAGCTGCAGCAGAGACTGCGGAGGGCAGAGACGCTGCCCGAGGTGGAGGCGGAGCAGGCGCAGAGGGTGGCCTCGCTCTCCAAGGTGCTGCTTGGGTCCCTGGGGGGCGGGCACAGGGAGGGCCTGTTCCCCTGCTCTCCCACCGAGCCCCTGCCCATGCTGCTCAGTCCACACAGGAGCGCAGACATGGGGGTCGTGCTGCCCGTCTGAGATGGGAGCGCTCCCTGAGTGTCAGGCACGCCCCACTTCTGCGTCATCCCTACGTTAATTTCCCTCCAGTTTTGTCCCGAATTCTGTGTGTCCCTAGGACGCTTCAGCTCCGAGTCACTGCTGCTCAGAGTTCAGTCAGCCACTCAAAGCCTAGCAGGATAGAGACCTAGAAAAATCCCATTCTCGTTTAAGAGATGGCCAAAATAGCTCTGTAATGAACACAGTTTTAAGTTGTTATCCATACACTTGTTAAAGAAGTCCCAGCAGGGCACGTGCAGACCCGAGGCCCCACTCCCCACTCGCCGTCCCCAGGAGCCCGTGGGTGAGAGGCCATGTCCTTGGGATGTGGCGCTGCTGGGGGGCACCGACCCCATTGCCAGCCAGCCAGCCACCCTGTCCTTCTGATGGGAAAGGTGTTGCCCTGCGCTGCTGGTGGGCACTGGCTGAACATAGAGAGTCGGGCCGGGTCTGTGCTGACGCGGCTGTCGGAAGCCTTGCCAGGAGCTAGTGAGTGCCCGAGGGGCCATCACGTCGCGGGAGGCCGCCGTGTCCGGTGCTCACAGACCCTCCCAGAGCAGGGTCACTAACAGCCGCCAGGGGGCACCCTTCTGCCTGTGATCTTCCTCTCCAGGCTTGGTTTCTCCTCTCCCCTGCATCTCTGCTGTCCATCCCCAGTCGGGCCTTGTAGTCCGACCTTTTGTCTTCCGGAAGCTCTACCACTCAGGAGGCTAAACGTTCGAACTTTCCTTCCCAGCTTAGAAGGTAGAACGTGTGCCTCGGGTTTGCCGCTGTCTGCTGCCCACGCGGGCTCGCCACAGGCAGTCCGAGAGGGAGCGCAGCGGCCGTGGGTGTGGGGCCTGGGGCACGGGAGCACGTCTCCTCTCACGAGCTGGTCACCAGCAATCCTCCGTGAGCCATGTGTCCACACACGAAGCCGCGCAGGCTGTGTGAGCAGGCATGCGGGCATGCCCCTGGCGAAACCCAGGGCCCGTGGTTCGCACAGAGCATGGCCCGCTTGCCGCCCCTGCGATCACAGCCCTCGTGCTGTCAGGAAGGGTTGTTGTGAGCGGAGGCTGACGCTGTTCTTGGCCGACAGGCAGGAGAGAGAGACACAGCAGCATCGAGGATAGTGCTGCGCCAGATGGAGGCCCAACTGGAGGCAAAGAACAGGAGCTGCAGCGGGTGCTGTGCTGACAGGGAGGCGGCGTCTGGGCAGTAGACGTGGCTTGGGCGGGGGCCAGCACTGCTTTCTCCACCAGTCCCGTCTCTGGCATCGAGTGTGTGCCTGTGTGGCCCCATCTTGCTGATCCGGGCACCCACCTCCTTGGTAGCAGGGCCAGGGTGGTCGCCCATAGGCAGTGGGTAGGAGCCAGGGCTTCCCCACATTCAAAGAGGCTGCTTGTTGCTCTGACCAGCCAGTCCGGGGAGCTGCTTGGGATACAGGTGGACCTCCCAACTGCCCCTCAGACAAACCTAGGGGTGCCAGCCTGGGGCCCATGAAACTGAAGGCATGGCACCCAGGTGTGGAGCCTGCTTGCCTCGGACGTGGCGCTGGAGTCCCCCATGCCAAACCGCTGGTCCAGACATGGTGTATGTGTAGGATGGCTGCCTCTAGACAGGCGAACGCAGTTGCCCTGCAACAGAAGGCGCATCAGGAAGGGTGATGGTGGAGGCTCACATCACCGAGTCCTGAGAGAGGTTTCCTGGAAAGGTTGGCCACACGGCAATACAGGCCATCCAGGAAATGGAGTGGGGATCCCGGGTCCAGCCTCACGTGTCAGTACTGTCCCCACCATACCTGTGTTTTTGGGCCTGGACTGCAGAGCCTCACAGGCGAACTTCCAGGGAGCAGTGGTTCTGACTCCCATCGTGAGACCCGCGGTGAGGCGCCCTCCCCGCTTAGGCAGAGAGCTCAATATCTGCCGATCAGGGGTGCACTTCTTACTTTCATAACTGCTGCTCAGAGGCTGTTGAGATCGGATGCTGTTTATGACTAGACTAAGCCAATTCAAAGTCAACTTTTGTTTTGCTTTAAAAATCTTTGAATGCCGACGCCTTATTGTGGAAGCTGTGACAGGTTTTGTTTCCTTGGGCTCAAAAATCACTGCAGACGGTGACTGCAGCCATGAGATTAAAAAATGCTTGCTCCTTGGAAAGCTACGACAAACATAGACAGCATATTGAAAAGTAAGAGACATCACTTTGCCAACAAACCATATACTCAAACCATATATGACAAACCATATACTCAAAAACTATGGTTTTTCCGGTAGTAACATATGGGTGTGAGAGTTGGACCATAAAGAAGGCTGAGCACTGAAGAATTGATGCTTTCGAATTGTGTTGCTGGAGAAGACTCTGCTTTAACAGAAAATAAACTTTTTAAATGTATTACGATAGAGAATTGCAAACATGCACAAAAGTGGATGGAGTAGTATAATAATACCCATGACCCGTCCCGTCAATTAGTCTCAGCAATTTCTCATACAGAGCCAATCTCAAATAGATCATTCTTTTGTCTTCTCTCCATTTTTTTAATACAGTAGGTCCTAAAACAGCTTTTTAAACCTTGAAATTGATGCTCATCTTATACAACACAGACTTGGCAACTTGTTTTTATTGCATTTAAAAATTGCTTGAGGTAATTATTTCCAGTTTTTTAATATGAATTTCATATTGGAAAAGACCCTGAGCTGGGAAGATTGAAGTCAGGAAGAGAGTGGATGACAGAGGATGAGATGGTTGGATGGCATCACCAACTCAGTGGACATGAGTTTGAGCAGATGCTTAGCAGAAGTCGAGTTCCATTTTCCTTATGGCTAATCCACTGCTATAACACGTATAGCACTTCTGGTTTTGAACACTGAATGTGTTTGCATTATAGATGGATTTAGAGTGTGTGGCTGTTGTGTGTGGTTCAGAATTCTGAGTAGTCCTTTTCAGGGATCACCCCAAAGCTCAGACAAAGCGTGAGCCATTCACGTGGACTGTGCTGTGCGTCAGAAAGATAATACGAGCCACCTACACAATC
>NW_020867748.1:0-37172 GCF_003369695.1 Bos indicus x Bos taurus
GTCCTACCAACTTCCCAGGATCCTCCTCGCTGGAACCCATCTCAGCTGAGGGATGCGTGTGCCCCCAGGAAGGATCCAATTCAGAATGACTGGCAAGAGACAAACCAGAAACTAACCCAATGACCATAACCCTGAGACAGTGAGCCATGTGGCAGAGCAGTTCTCTCTGTTTCCCTCAAACTCCACCCCAGCAGCCCTTCCCAGTGAAGTCTCTCACTTGGACGGTACTCCTCTCTTCAGCAATTCATTTCAAACTGTCAGATAAGAATCCACACTCAAGCCCTGGAAGGGATCCCTTTCCTTCATCAAAACCACAATCCAGGAGAAAATATCTTCTAAATGCTACCTTGTAGAGAAGAAATGGCACCCCCCTCCAGTATTCTGGGCCAGAAATCCCAGAGACAGAGGAGCTTGGTGGGCTACAGTCCAACAGCAGGGCATTTCTGAGGGGGAGGAGACAGTCCCCAGGGAAGCTGAGGTGCTCGCCAAAGGCCCAGAGCTTTGATGGCACAGCCAAACTGTGGTTTACCCTTGCAACTAGAATGGAGACTTGACTTTCCTGAGGCAACACGAGTGGGTCCCTGAGGTCCCCGTCACAACTCCCGAGGAAATCCAAGTGTCATGCCGCAACTCGTGAAACCCAGGAGATTCTCCCCTCAACATGAGATGAGGCCCCTTTCTGTTGCAGAGTCTCAAGAGAAATCCCACCTTCCCTCTTTAGCCTCGAAAGGGTACTTGACACCCTTTAGGCACCTCAAGTAGTTCCCAACACACCCGTCTCCACTCAAGAGGAAGCCCAAGTTTCCCGCCACAATTAAACAAGTGCCCGGATTCCCTCCACATCTCGAGATGAGGGTCCATTCCCCTGCTTTGTCTGCAAAGGAATCCGACATTCCTGTCACACACCAGGAGGAGGCCAGTCTCACATTGAAACTCGAGAGGAACTTCAGGGGTCATGCCACCATTTGGACAGACCCCGATGTACCCATACACTCGAGATAAGGCCTCATTCCCCTGCAACAACTCGAATGTCACCTCGAGAATCAACTCACGACACAAGGGAGGCCTGAGAGCCCCATGGCACCTCAAGAAATAGACCCTGATCCATACGTCAACTCGACAGGAGGCCAGACACCCCTTTGCCACCTCAAGAGGGAAGCGGAGTTCCATCACCCAACACGAGACGACGTCTGATTCCCCAGGGGAATCTCATAGGAACCCTGAGATCGCTGTCAGAGCTGGAAAGGAATGCTGAGTTTCCTGCCTCAACTGGAGATGAGGCCCTAGTCGCCCGCACCAACTCGAGGGGAATCCCGAGAGGCCCCTCACAACTCGAAAGGGATTCCTGACTTCCCAGAGACAACATGAGAGGCTCTCTCAGGTCCCTGTGGCAGACTGGAGGAAATCCACAATTCCTGCTGCAACTAGAGAAATACCTTGACATCCCCCCTTCCATGCGAATTGAGGCCTGCTGTGACTCCAGAGCACTCCCACACTCGCCCTCGCAACTCGAATGGAGAATTGACTTCCCTGAGGCAATTAAGAGAGGCTCCCTGAGTTCCCCATAGTAACTGGAAAGGAATCTCAAGCCTCCTGCCACAACACAAGACAAACCACGAGATGCCCCCGTCAACGCAAGATGAGGCCCTTTTCTCCTGAAGCACCTCGAGAGCAATCCCAGGTTCCCTCTCAAAACTCGAGAGAAAGCTTGACTCCCTTTATGCAACTCAAGGGGCCCAGAGATCCCCGTCAAGCCTCGAGATGAAAGCCGAGTTTCCCACCACAACTCGACTAGAACCCAGTGTGTCCCACTTCATCCAGAAATGAGGGCCCATTCCCTTCTTCGACTCAAGAGGAATCCCAGCTTCCCCTCGTACCACAAGATGAAGCCCGTGTCACCGTTTGAATCTCGAGTGGAACCCTGTGGATCTTGCTGCAAGGAAAAAGGATGTGGAGTTCCCGCTCTGCTCCAGATGAGTCCAGATTCCCCTGCACCGGCTCAGTGGAACACCGAGTATCCCCTCACAACAGGATGTGAGGCCTGACGCCCCTGCCTATCCTCTTGAAAAGGCCCAAATTCCCCATCTGAACCCGACCGGAGGCCTGATAGCCCTTTGACAACTCGAGAAAAATGCAGAGTTCCATGCCTCAACACCAGACGAGGCCTGACTCCCTAGTTGAACCTTGATAGGAAGCCCTAGATCCTAGTCGCCGCCAGAGAGGAACACTGAGTTTCCAAACTGAACTCTAGACATGGCCCTATTCACCGGCAGCAACTCGAGAGGAATCCCGACGGGACCCTCGAATTGAAAACAGACCTGATTTCTATGAGGCAACACGAGCCGGTCCCTGAGATCGCCGTTGCAACTCGAGAGGAACCCCATGCTTCCCAGCAAAACCCGTGAACAACCACGAGATTCTCCCTCAACGCGAGACAAGGCAATTTTCAGAGCAGTGTCTCAAGAGAAACCACACGTTCCCTCTTGAAATGTGAAAGGGTACTTGACACCCCTTGATGCAACTCAGGAAGGTCCCAGATATACCCACATCCAATAGAGAGGAACCCCGAGTTTCATGCCACAACTCAAGAAGACTCCGTTTACCCCCTTCTCTAATCGAGATGAGGGTTGATTCCCCTGCTTCGTCAGGAAAGGAATCCCGACTTTGCCGTCTGCCCTCAGGAGGAGGGCCGTCTCCCCTTGAAACTCGAGTGCATCCCCAGGAGTCGTGCCTCAATTCGCAAAGACCCCAAATTCCCAATCCACTCCAGATACGCCTGATTCCCCTACACAGACTTGACTGGAACCCCGAGGATTGACTCAAAACACAAAGGGAGGGGTGACAGTCCCGTAGCACCTCGAGAAAAAGCCACAGAACCCTGTGTCCACTCAACAGGAAGCCTGACACCTCTTTGACACCTCAAAAGGGAAGCGGAGTTCCATGTTTCCACACGAGACGAGGCCTGACTCCCTTGTTGAAACTCCATAGGAACATGAGATCCATGTCAGAATTGAAGAGGAATGCTGAGGTCCGGCCTCAACTCGAGATGAGGCCCTATGCCCTTGCACCGATGGGAGAGGAATCCCGAGACACCCCTTGCAACTTTAATGGAGACTTGACTTTCCTGAAGCAACACGAGTGGGTCCGTGAGGTCCCTGTCACAACTCGAGAGGAACTCCAAGTGTCTTGCCACAACTCGAGAAACCCAGGAGATTCTCCCCTCAGTGTGAGATGAGGTTCCTTTCAGCTGCAGAGTCTCGAGAGAAATCCCACCTTCCCTCTTGAGCCTCAAAAGGGTACTTGACACCCTTTAGGCAACTCAAGAAGTTCCCTGACACACCCGTCTCCACTCAAGAGGAACACCGTTTTTCTCGCCACAACTCAAGAAGAGCCCCTGTTTCCACTCTCGAGATGAGGGTCCATTCCCCTGCTTCGTCTGCAAAGGAATCCCAAAGTTCCCACCTCACATCTAGAGGAGGCCGGTCTCACCTTGAAACTCGAGAGGGACTTCAGGGGTCATGCCACTGTTTGAAAAGACACTGATGTCCCTGTCCACTCCAGATAAGGCCTCATTCCCCTGCAACGACTCGAATGTCAGCCAAAGAATCAACTCATGACATGAAGGGAGGCCTGAGAGCCCTGAAGCAACTCTAGAAATAGCCCCTGATCCCTACCTCAACTAGACAGGAGGCCTGACACCCCTTTGCCACCTCGAGAGGGAAGTGGAGTTCCATGCCCCAACACGAGACAACGTCTGACTCCCCAGGGGAATCTCCATAGGGACCCCGAGATCCCTGTCAGAGCTGGAGAGGAACCCTGAGTTTCCCGCATCAACTCGACATGAGGCCATAGTCGCCTGAACCAACTCGAGAGGAATCCTGAGAGGCCCCTCACAACTCGAAAGGATTCCTGACTTCACAGAGACAACATGAGAGGCTCCCTCAGGTCTCCGTGACAACTGGAGGGAACCCACACTTCCTGCCGCAACTCGAAAAAACACCTTGAGATTCCCCCTTCCATGGGAATTGAGGCCTGATTCCGCTGCCGTGAATCCAGAGCACTCTCACGCTCCCCCTCACAACTCGAATAGAGACTTGACTTCCCCGAGGCAACACGAGAGGTGCCCTGAGCTTCCAGTGGTACCTGCAAAGGAACACCAAGCTTCCCGCCGCAACTCGAGACAAAAAACGAGATTCTCCTGTCAATGCGAGATGAGGCCCTTTTCTCCTGCAGTGCCAGGAGAGCAACCCCGAGTTCCCTCTCAAAACTCCAGAGGAGGCTTGACTCCCTTCATTTAACTCAAGGTGGCCCAGAGATCTCCATCACAACTCATGATGAAAGCACCCTTTAGGAAACTCAAGAAGTTCCCCAACATCCCCGTCTCCACTCAAGAGGAAGCCCGAGTTTCCCGCCACAACTAAAGAAGTGCCCCGGTTTACCCTCCTCATCTCGAGATGAGATTCCATTCCCCTGCTTCATCTTCAAAGGAATCCCGACGTTCCTGTCACATATCAGGGGGAGGCCTGTCTCACCTTGAAACTCGAGAGGCACTCCAGGGGTCGTGCCACCATTTGAAAAGACCCTGATGTCCCTGTCCACTCAAGATAAGGCCTCATTCCCATGCAAGGACTCGAATGTCACCCCGAGGATCAACTCACAACACGAAGGGAGGCCTGAGAGCCCCTTGGCACCTCTAGAAATAGACCCTGATCCCTACCTCAACACAACAGGAGGCCTGACACCTCTTTGCCACATCGAGAGGGAAGCAGAGTTCCATGCCCCAACACGAGCCGACATCTGATTCCCCAGGGGAATCTCCATAGGGACCCCGATATCTCTGTCAGAGCTGGAAAGGAACCCTGAGTTTCCAGCCTCAACTCGATGTGCGGTCCCAGTCGCCTGCACCAACTCAAGAGGAATCCCAAGAGGCCCCTCACAACTCGAAAGGATTCCTGACTTCCCAGAGACAACATGAGAGTCTCCCTCACGTCCCTGTGGTAACTGAAGGGAACCCAAAATTCCTGCTGCAACTAGAGAAATACCTTGAGATTCCCCCTTCCATGCGAATTGGGGCCTGATTCCCCTGCCGTGACTCCATAGAATGCCCGCGCTCGCACTCGCAACTCGAATGGAGACTTGACTTCCTTGAGGCAAAACAAGAGGCTCCCTGAGTTCCCCTTGGTATCTGGAGAGGAATCTCAAGCCTCCTGCTGCAACACGAGACAAACCACGAGATGCCCCCGTCAATGCAAGATGAGGCCCTTTTCTCCTGCAGCACCTTAAGAGCAATCCCAGGTTCCCTCTCAAAACTTGAGAGAAAGCTTGACTCTCTTTACGCAACTCAAGGGGGCCCAGAGATCCCCGGTACACCTCGAGATGAAAACCAAGTTTCCCACCACAACTCGACTAGAACCTCGTGTGTCCCACCTCATCCGGAGATGAGGGCCCATTCCCTTCTTCGACTCAAGAGGAATCCCAACTTAAGCCTGTGTCACCTCTTGAATCTCGAGTGGAACACCGCGGATCTTGCTGCAAGGGAAAAGGACGCCGAGTTCCCCCTCCGCTCCAGATAATTCCTGATTCTGCTGCACCGACTGCAATGGAACACCGAGTATCCCCTCACAACAGGATGGGAGGCCTGACGCCCCTGCTTATACTCTTGAAAAAGCCCAAATTCCCCTTCTGAACTCGACCGGACACCTGATAGCCCTTTGACAACTCGAGAGAAAAGCAGAGTTCCATGCCTCAACACCAGACGAGGCCTGACTCCCTAGTTGAACTTTGATGGGAAGCCCGAGATCCCAGGCGCCACCAGAGAGGAACACTGAGTTTCCCGACTGAACTCTAGACACAGCCCTATTCACCAGTAGCGACTCGAGAGGAATCCCAATGGGCTCCTTGCAACTCGAAAAGACACCTGACTTCTCTGATACAACACGAGCGGGTCCCTGAGATTCCCATTGCAACTCGAGAGGAATGCCACACTTCTCGCCGCAACCCGTGAACAACCATGAGATTTTCCGCTCAACACGAGATGAGGCCCTTTTCCAGAGCAGTGTCTCAAGAGAAACTCCACGTTCCTCTTGAAGTGCAAAAGGGTACTTGACAACTTCATGCAACTCAGGAAAGTTCCCGAGATACCTGTAACCACTAGAGAGGAAACCCGAGTTTCACGCCACATCTTAAGAAGAGCCCCGTTTCCCCCCTGCTCTCATCGAGATGAGGGTCAATTCCCCTCTTCATCAGGAAAGGAATCCCAACGTTGCCGTTGGCCCTTGGGAGGAGGCCAGTCTTCCCTTGAAATTCGAGCGCATCCCCAGGAGTTGTGCCTCAATTCGAGAAGATGCTGAATTCCCCATCCACTTCAGATATGCCTGATTCCCCTGCATGGACTTTACTGGAATCCTGAGGACCGACTCAAAACACAAAGGGAGGTGTGACAGCCCCTTGGCACCTCGAGAAAAAAGCCCCAGAACCCTGTGTCCACTCAACAGGAAGCCTTACACCTCTTTGAAACCTCGAGAGGAAAGCAAAGTTCCATGTCTCCACATTGAGATGAGGCCTCACTTCCCCTGTTGAATCTCCATAGGAACCCCGAGATCCATGTCAGAACTGAAGAGGAACCCTGAGGTTCCGAATTCAACTCGAGATGAGGCCCTATGCCCCTGCACTGACTGGAGAGGAATCCCAAGAGTCCCCTCACAACTCGAATGGAGACTTGACATTCCTGAGGCAACACGAGCAGGTCCTTGAGTTCCCCGTCGCAACTCAAGAGGAAATCCAAGTGTCCGGCCGCAACTGAAGAAACCCAGTAGATTCTCCCCTCAACGTGAGATGAGGCCCCTTTCTGTGACAGGGTCTCGAGAGAAATCCCACCTTCCCTCTTGAGCCTCAAAAGGGTTCTTGAAACCCTTTAGGCAAATCAAGAAGTTCCCCGACATACCCATCTCCACTCAAGAGCAACCCCAAGTATCCCGCCACAACTCAAGAAGAAACCCGGTTTCCACTCATCTCAAGATGAAGGTCCATTCCCTTGCTTCATCTGCAAAGGAATCCCGACGTTCCTGTCGCACATCAGGAGGCCAGTCTCACCTTGAAACTCATGATGAACTCCAGGGGTCATGCCACCATTCGAAAAGACCCGATGTACCCTCCCACTCGAAAAAAGGTCTCATTCCCCTGCAACGACTTGAATGTCACCCTGAGGATCAACTCAAGACATGAAGGGAGGCCTGAGAGCCTTGTAGCACCTCTAGAAATAGCCCCTGATCCCTACCTCAACTAGACAGGAGGGCTGACACCCCTTTGCCACCTCGAGAGGGAAGCGGAGTTCCATGCCCCAACACGAGACGACGTCTGACTCCCCAGGGGAATCTCCATAGGGACCCCGAGATCCCTGTCAGAGCTGGAAAGGAACCCTGAGTTTCCAGCTTCAACTCGAGATGAGGCCCTAGTCGCCTGAACCAACTCGATAGGAAACCCGAAGGCCCTTCACAATTGGAAAGGATTCCTGACTTCACAGAGACAACATGAGAGGCTCCCTCAGGTCCCTGTGGCAACCGGAGGGAACCCACACTTCCTGCCACAACTCGAGAAACACCTTGAGATTCCCCCTTCCATGGAATTGAGGCCTGATTCCCCTGCCGTGACCCCAGAGCATTCCCGATCTTGCCCTCGAAACTCGAATAGAGACTTGACTTACCTGAGGCAACAAGACAGGCTCCCTGTGTTCCCAGTGATACCTGCAGAGGAACCCCAAGCCTCCCTCCACAACTCGAGACAAACCACGTGATTCCCCTGTCAACGCGAGATGAGGCCCTTTTCTCCTGCAGCACCTCCAGAGCAATCCCGAGTTCCCTCTCAGAACTCGAGAGGAGGCTTGACTCCCTTCATGCAACTCAAGGGGGCCCAGAGATCCCCGTCACAACTCGTGATGAAAGTCGAGTTTCCCGCCACAACTCGAGACGAGCCCCGTGTATCCAACCTCATCTGGAGATGAAGGCCCATTCCTTGCTACAACTCAAGAGGAATCCCAACTTCCCCTTGCACCACAAGAGGAGGCCTGTGTCACCAATTGAATCTTGAGTGGAACCCTGCAGATCCTGCAAAAGGAAAAAGGACTCTGAGTTCCCCCTCAGCTCCAGATAAGTCCCGATTCCCCTGCACCGGCTCCAATGGAACACCGAGTATCCCCTCACAACAGGATGGGAGGCCTGTTGGCCCTGCCTATCCTCTTGAAAAAGCACAAATTCCCCGTCTGAACTCGACCAGAGGCCTGACCCCTCTTTGACAACTCGAGAGGACGCAGAGTTCCATGCCTCAACACCAGGCAAGGCCTGACTGCCTTGTTGAACCGTGATAGGAAGCCAAGATGCCTGTCGCCACCGGAGAGGAAAACTGAGTGGCCCGACTGAACTCAAGACATGGCACTATTCACGGGCAGTGACTCGGAAGGAATCCCAAAGAGCCCCTAGCAAGTCAAAAAGAGACCTGACTTCTCTGAGGCAACACGAGCCCATCACTGAGATCCCCGTCACAACTCGTGATGAACCCTAAGCTTCATGCCGCCACTCCAGAAAAACCACGAGATTCTCACTCAACGCGAGATGAGGCCCTTTTCCAGAGAAGTGTCTCGAGAGAAACCCCACGTTCCCTCCTGAAACGCCAAAGGGTACTTGACACCCTTGTTGCAACTCAGGAACACCTCTCGGTGTTCCACTCGAGAGGAACACCGAATTTCATGCTACAACTCAAAAAAAGCCCCAATTTCCCCCTCCTCAACTCGAGATGAGGGTCGATTCCCCTGCAGAGGAACCCGATTCCCCTGTAGAGGAAATCAATTCCCGATTCCATCGGGAAAGTAATCCAGACATTGCCGTTGCCCCTCAAGAGGAGGCCGATCTCATCTTGAAACTCGAGCACATCCCTGGGAGTCGTGCCTCAATTCAAAAAGACCACGATTTCCCCAATCACTCCAGAAAGTGTGATTCCTCTGCACTGACTTGACTGGAACGCGGACGTTCGATTCAAAACACGAAGGGAAGTGTGACAGCCCCATGGCACCTTGAGAAAAAGCCCCAGATCCCTATGTCTACTCGACATGAAGCCTGACACCTCTTTACACCTCAAGAGGGAAGCGGAGTTCCATGTCTCCACACAAGACGAGGCCTGAGTACACTGTTGAAACTCCATAAGAACCGCAAGATCCATGTCAGAACTGGAGAGGAACCCTGAGGTTCTGGCCTCAACTCGAGATAAGGCTGTGTGCCCCTACACTGACTGCAAGGGAATTCCGAGAGGCCCCTTGCAACTTGAATCGGACTTGACTTTCCTGAGGCAACACAAGCGGGTTTGAGGTCCCTGTCACAACTCAAGAGGAACCCCAAGTTTCCTGTCACAACTCGAGAAACCCCAAGAGATTCTCCCCTCAAAGCGAGATGAGGCCCCTCTCCACTGCAGGGTCTTGAGAGAAATCCCACCTTCCCTCGTGAGCCTGGAAGGGTACTTGACACCCTTTAGGAAACTCAAGAAGTTCCCCAACATACCCGTCTTCACTCGAGAAGAACACCGAGTTTCCCACCACAACTCAAGAAGAGCCCCGGTTTCCCCTCCTCACCTCGAGATGAGGGTCCAAACCCCTGCTTCGTCTGCAAAAGAATCCCGATATTCCTGTCACAACTCCAGAGGAGGCCGGTCTCACCTTGAAAGTTGAAACGAAATCCAGGGGTAGTGCCACCATTCAAAAAGACCCCAATGTCCCTGTCCACACGAGATAAGGCCTCATTCACCTGCGACGACTCAAATGTCACCCCGAGGATCAACTCACGACACGAAGGGAGGCCTGAGAGCCCCGTGGCACCTATACAAATAGTTCCTGATTTCTACCTCAACTCGACAGGAGGCCTGACACCCCTTTTCCACCTCAAGAGGGAAGCAGACTTCCATGGCCCAACACGAGACGATGTCTGACTCCCCAGGGGAATCTCCATAAGGACGCCGAGATTGCTGTCAGAGCTGGAGAGGAACCCTGAGTTTCCTGCCTCAACTCAACATGAGGCCCTAGTCACCTGAACCAACTCGAAAGGAATCTCGAGATGCCCCTCACAACTCGAAAGGATTCCTGACTTCCCAGAGACAACATTAGAGGATCCCTCAGGTCTCTGTGGCAACTCTAGGGAACCCATACTTCCTGCCAAAACTCGCGAAACAATTTGAGATTTCCACTTCCATGCAAATTGAGGCCTGATTCCCCTGCCATGAATCCAGAGTACTCCCGCGCTCACACTCGCAACTCGAATGGAGACTTGACTTCCCTGAGGCAACAAGACAGGCTCCCTGATCTCCCAGTGGCACCTGCAGAGGAACCCCAAGCCTCCCGCCACAACTCGAGACAAACCACGAGTATCCTCCATCAAAGCGACATGAGACCCTTTTCTCCTGCAATGCCTCAAGTGCAATCCCGAGTTCCCTCTCAAAACTTGAGAGGAGGCTTGACTCCCTTCATTTAACTCAAGGGGGCCCAGAGATCTCCATCAAAACTTGAAATGAAGGCAAGTTTCCCACCACAACTCGAGAAGAACACCGTGTGTCCCACCTCATCTGGAGATGTGCTCCCATTCCCTGCTTCAACTCAAGAGGAATCCCAACTTCCCTTGAACCACAAAAGGAGGCCTTTGTCACCAATTTAATCTCGAGTGGAACCCCGCAGGAAAAAGGACGCCGAGTTCGCCCTCAGCTCCAGATAAGTCCTGATTCCCCTACACTGGCTCCAATGGAACACCGAGTATCCCCTCACAACAGGATGCGAGGCCTGTCCGCCCTGCCTATCATCTTGAGATAGCCAAAATTCCCCAACTGAACTAGACTGGAAGCCTTATACCCCCCTGACAACTAGAGAGAATGCAGAGTTCTATGCCTCAACACCAGACGAGGCCTGACTCCCTAGTTGAACCTTGATAGGAAGTCCAAGATCACGGTCACCACTGGAGAGGAACACTGAGTTTCCCGACTGAACTCTAGACACGGCCCTATTCATGGCAGGGCCTCGAGAGGAATTCCGACGGGCCCTTCGCAACTCAAAAAGAGACCTGACTTTTCTGAGGCAACATGAGCAGGTCCCTGAGGTCCCCATCACAACTCGTGATGAATCCCAAGCTTCCCGCTGCAACTCGTGAAAAACTACACTAGTCTCCCCTCAATGTGAGATGAAGCTGTGTTCCAGAGCAGTGTCTCGAGAAAAACCCCATGTTCCCTCTTGAAATGAAAGGGTACTTGACACCCTGGATGCAACTCAGGAAGGTCGCCTAGATACCCGTCCCCACTCAAGAGGAACACCGAGTTTCACGCCACAACTCAAGAAGACTCCGTTTTCCAGCCCCTCAACTCGAGATGAGGGTCGATTCCCCTGCTTCCTCGGGAAAGGATTCCCGACATTGCCATCGGCCCTCAGGAGGAGGCCGGTCTCCCCTTGAAACACAAGCACAACCCCAGGAGTCGTGCCTCAATTCAAAAAAATCTGATTTCCCCATCCAATGGAGATAAGCCTGATTTTCCTGCAAGGACTTGACTGGAACCTCGAGGACTGACTCAAAATATGAAGGGAGGGGTGACAGCCCTGTGGCACCTCAAGAAAAAGCCCCAGAACCCTGTGTCCACTCGACAGGAAGCCTGACACTTCTTTTACACCTCGAGAAAGAAGCTGAGTTCCATGTCTCCACAAGAGACAAGGCCTGACTCCCCTGTTGAAACTCCATAGGAACCCCGAGATCCATGTCAGAACTGTAAAGGAACCCGTAGGTTCCGAGTTCAACTCGAGATGTGGCCCTATGCCCCTGCACAGATTGGAGAGGAATCCCGAGAAGGCTCTCCCAACTCGAATGGAGACTTGACTTTCCTGAGGCAACACGAGCGGGTCCCTGAGGTCCCCGTCGCAACTCCAGAGGAATTCCAAGTGTCCTGCTGCAACTCGTAAATCCACGAGATTCTCCCCTCAACAAGAGATGACGCCCTTTTCCAGTGCAGTGTCTTTAGAAAAACCCAACGTTCCCTCTTGAAACGTGAAAGGGTACTTTACACCCTTGATGCAACTCAGGAATGTCCCCGAGATACACGTCCCCACTAGAGAGGAACCCCGAGTTTCATGCCACCACTCAAGAAGAGCCCCGTTTCCCCCCTCCTCAACTCGAGATGAGGGTCGATTCCCCTGCTTCGTTGGGAAAGGAATCCCGACGTTGCAGTTGCTCCTCAAGAGGAAGCCGGTCTCACCTTGCAACTAGAGTGCATCCCCGTTAGTCGTGCCTCAATTAGAAAAGACCCTGATTTCCCCAGCCACTCGAGATAAGCCTGTTTTGCCTGCACTGATTCGACTGGAACACCGAGGATTGACTCAAAAAATGAAAGGACTTGCCCAGTGGCAAGTCGAGAAAAAGTCCCAGACCCCTATGTGTACTCGACAGGAAGCCTGACACCTCTTGGAAACCTCCAGAGGGAAGTGAAGTTCCGTGTTTCCACAGAGCACGAGGCCTGACTCCCCTGTTGAAACTCCATAGGAAACACGAGATCCATTTCAGAACTGTAGAGGAACCTTGAGTATCCGGCCTCAACTCGAGATGAGGTTGTAAGCCCCTGCACTGACTGCAGAGGAATCCCGAGAGACCCCTCGCAATTCGAATGGAGACTTGACTTTCCTGAGGCAACATGAGCGGGTTTGAGGTCCCCGTCTCAACTAGAGAGGAAACCCAAGTTTCCTGACGCAACTCGAGAAAGCCCAAGAGATTCTCCCCCTCAATGCGAGATGAGGCCCCTCTCCGTTGCAGCGTCTCGAGAGAAATCCCACCTTCCCTCTTGAGACTCAAAAGGGTACTTGACACACTTTAGGGAAATCAAGAAGTTCCCTGACCTACCCATCTCTGTTTGAGAGGAACACCGAGTTTCCCACCACAGCTCAAGAAGAGCCCCGGTTTCCCCTCTTCATCTCGAGATGAGGGTCCAAACCCCTGCTTCGTCTGCTAAAGTATCCCGATATTCCTGTTGCAACTCAGGTGGAGGCCAGTCTCACCTTGAAACTCGAGAGGAATTCCAGGGGTTGTGCCATCGTTTGAAAAGACCCCAATGTCCCTATCCACCCGAGATAAGGCTGCATTCTCCTGCCAAGTCTGGAATGTCACCCCGGGTATCAACTCACGACACGAATGGAGGACTGAGAGCCCTGTGGCGCCTCTAGAAATAGCCCCTGATACCTACCTCAACTCGACAGGAGGCCTGACCCCTTTTCCACCTCGAGAGAGAAGCGGAGTTCCATGCCTCAACACAAGACGATGTCTGACTCCCCAGGGGACTCTCCATAGGGACCCCGAGATCCCTGTCAGAGCTGGAGAGGAGCCCTGAGTTTCCCGCCTCAACTCAACATGAGGCCCTAGTCTCCTGCACCAACTCGAGAGGAATCCCGAGAGGCCCCTCACAACTCGAAAGGATTCCTGACTTCTCAGAGACAACATGAGAGGCTCCCTCAGGTCCCCGTGGCAACTCAAGGAACCCACACTTCCTGTCGCAACTAGAGAAACACCTTGAGATTCACCTTCCCACGGGAATTGAGGCCTGATTCCCCTGCCGTGAATTCAGAGCACTCCCGCGCTCTCACTCGCAACTCGAATGGAGACTTGACTTCCCTGAGGCAACACAAGAGGCTCCCTGATCTCCCGGTGGTACCTGCAGAGGAACCCCAAGCCTCCTGCTGCAACTCGAGACAAACCACGAGATTCCCCCGTCAATGCGAGAAGAGGCCCTTTTCTCCTGAACGCCTCAAGTGCAATCCCGAGATCCCTCTCAAAACTTGAGAGGAGGTTTGACTCCCTTCATTCAACTCAAGGGGATCCAAAGATCCCCATCACAACTCGAGATTTGAGCCGAGTTACCCGCCACAACTGGAGAAGAGCACCGTGTTTCCCACCTCATCTGGAGATAAGGGCCCATTCCCTGCTTCAACTCAAGAAGAATCCCAACTTCCCCTCGTGCCGGGGTCCAGCCCCGGCTGATCCAGGGTATTCGAAGGAGGGACGGCATCAGCGAGGATCAGTAAACAACTGATTAATTAAACGTTAATTAAGGATATAAAGAGTAATAGAATGAGGATAGCTCAGTAGGAAAATTCAGTGAAGAAAAGAGGCTGAATAAAATTTCAAAGCAGGGAATTTACGTCACCTACGAAGGCCGCAGGCGTCTTCCTGTTCTCCCAAAGGAGAGGAGACACTAAGGCCTCCCCGGTCAGATCTTAGAAGCCCAGGCAAAATTAGTAGGCTTGACGAGCTTCCCCGCCTCAGAGGAAAAATTCAGCCAGAAGGTGAAAGAAAGAACGACATGGGGAGACCAAATTTCGGTGAACAAGGCCTGCACTTTATTTCCCAAAGTAGTTTTTATACCTTAAGTTGTGCATAGAGGATAATGGGGGAAGGGGTGGAGTCATGCAAGGACAGCAGTTCCTGATCCTAGCCGAAGCCAGGCTTTCAAACTTATCATATGCAAAAGTTTAGGTGATTTACATCATCTTCTGGCCAGGAGGCCTGTTAACATTTTAAGAAACTTATTTTTCTCTAAAGGTGATTATTCTAAAGTCAGGCGCCAGCCTCCAAAAAGCATTGGATAAAGTTGCATTCCTATAGGGTGAAGGTGAGGTGGGCTCAATCAAGAAAAGAATTAACTCAAGGGTCCAAGATTACAAACATTGAGGCTACTACTTACATTTCTAAACACCCATTATATCCATCAATACACTGCCAAGGACACAGTAGGGAAGGGATATGGAGACTTAGCAGCAAACATTGGCCCAATAAGTGAAAAACCCTTCACCAATACAATTTCTAATCAGTCTTTTAACTACTCAAAGGAATCTGTGTTTAGACAGTTTAGAACATCTCCTGTCTCTCACAGTGGGCGGCTCTGAACAATCACATGTGGCCGAAAAAACCTATTCAGGCAGGCTAGAGGACTTCCAAAGGAGATTGTAGGTTGAAACACTATCACACCCAGGAATTATTAACTGAAGCTGTAAGCTAACTCTTTTTTCAGAGAGAGGTAGTGGGGGACAGCCCCCCGTAAAGTCAGAGGTGTAGGTGAAAGCACAAAGCAGAAAGTAGGCAGACTCTGGTTTTGGGGGTAGATGCTCGAGAATTTCCAGGGGGACTCCTGAGGCTCGATTCCACCTTTGCGTATGCCAAGCCTCCTTCCTCATGACCTTTGACATGGGTGGAGCTCGCTCCCAGCATCTCCCCCTTTTTTATTTCTTAAAACAGCCAGATGCAGCTCAGTCGCGAGCTTCTGAATGTTCTGCCGAAGAATCCTGACAATACAAGGAAGAATGATTATGAGAAGAAAAATTAAAGCACCATCAGCGACGTATCCAAGGATATTGGACAGAATGTTTTTTCCTGAAATGAAGTTAGAGAAAGTGTGAAAAAAGTCATTAGCTGCTCTAGCAGCGGTAAAATCCAGTCGAGAGTGTTCCAGGGTCTGTATTTGATTATGAAGTTTCCCTAAGTCCAGGCCAATGTCAGAGCTGTTCCAAACACCTGAGATATGATTTTTTATTTTTTCCCATTTATACTCTGTCTCGTTTACCTTTAAAGATGTCACGCATATCCACCGGTAAGCAGCGTGGCAAAACAGAGCCATTTTCACTTTTAAAGCCTGTAACTCAGTCCCAATATGCATTATTGCCTCCTCCAAGGCATCTACCCTCATCTCCAACTTTCTATCTATAGCTTCCTGTGTTGCTAGAGTTAGAGAAACATTTTTAGACATGGTATCAACAAATTGGGCAGTATGCACTTGTCGAGTCAATGATATTGCTGCCGCAGTAACAGAAGTAATTGCTGCTATCAAAGCTGATATTCCTAAAATAAGTAAGCCCACAAATCGCCATTGTCACATTAAATCTTGTAGTTGTTGTAACATGGCGAGGCCATAATTGTCATACCAGTGGCTAGTCACTGTCACAGGTATCATGAGATAGGGTGGGCATTTTAACACCACAAAAGAGCAAATATTATATTGAGGGGTCAAACAAGATGAAAGCATGCATTGTTCACAATTTACTATATTAGATCCACCTGAATAATTCGTGCGTACATTAAGTCCCTTGGAGTCAGTAGTAAAAAGCAAAACATAAGGGGAGGGTAGACAAGCTAAAACAGAATAAGTAGAATTGCTATCTGGGCAGTATAAGGAAACAGGAGCAGTAGCAGCAAGGGCTCTCCAAATTTCAGGTTGCCAATATGTCTGTTTCTTAGTTGTATAAGACAGCATAGGAGGAACAAATTGATTACAATGCCTTCTAGTGGCATGTATTGGCCAAGGAAGAGGAATCCTATCCCAATTCTCGAATCTGCCCTCAAATGTATCATTGGCCAATGGATCCTCACCTGGATTAGGGTTGCTCCAGTCCTGAATACTATAATCTCCACCTCCTGGTATCCTATAATCAATCCTTGAATCATAAGTACAAGATGTCCAAGTCGGATACCCTGTATGACTGTGGTGTTCCATACTTTGTCTGAAGGAGCAACCTTATAACAATTTGGATATTTTGGTGGAGATTTGAAATGCAGGGTTACATAGGGGTCAAGAATCCCGGGCATACGAACCAATAATACCCAAGCTGACCGATGACGTAAAGACCAGGAATCTGTTATAATTATTTTTTTAGAGGCCCCAACACATCCTTCTTTGGTTGGGGTAATAAAGCTTCTAGGGTCATTGGGGAAGTTAAAGCAAACAGGGAAATCACCTGTTAATCCCCTGAAGGTATAAGTGAAGTTAATAGGATATTTATCTCTAATGTAAGAAGTATAGGATCCTCCCAAGAGCTGAGGTTGGTCTGTGTTGACCCGTGTAGGCTCATTATTCCAAGTAACAACTTGGAAAGTTGGAGGGTCTGGGACACACGCCCAATATTTGGTTGGAATAGGAGAGGCGCTTACCTGACAGGAAAGCAAAGCAAGCATGGCAATAAATATTTTCTCAGGAGAAGCTGGAGATCCCTGTAAGGAAGCTATTCCTTGTGCCTGGTGGCAGAGTGTTTTTATTTGTCCCCAAGTGGGTATGGAGGCATTCTGGGTCGCCTGAGTCAGGCGGCCTGACACCCTTTTGTGAGGCAAAGGCTCGGGGGGAGCAATATCCTGTATGTGAAGTTGAGACATCTGTTTGGTGGGCAGATCCATTCCCTGCTCATCCGGGATCCCTGATGTCAGTTGCTCTGATGTCAGTGGTGTTTCCCGAGCTGGCGGGGGGAGCAAAGGCAGTGGAGGCCCCTTCCTCTTTCGGGGTCATGGCGGCCATGGAACCCGGTATCCGAGGGGCTGAGACATGGCGAATCAATCTTTCTGGAACCCAAATTGGAGAATCTGCATCCTGTGGGAAAATACAAGCATATCCTCGACCGCTGGTTAACAATGGGTCGGAGCCTTTCCATTGTCCGGAAAGGAGGTCCTTACATTTAACTAAAGGTTTTGTATTCAATTGCTCCGGGCACCAATGGCAAAGCATTGCAGTAATTCTGGCCAAGTCAGTATTTAAAATATTTATTACAAAAAGAGCATGTTGCAAGATCTGATGGGGAGAACTATATTTAAATTCCCCTTCTTCTAGTTTTTGAATTTGGGTTTTTAACGTTTGATGTGCTCTTTCCACAATGGCTTGTCCTTGTGGATTATAAGGGATGCCTGTATTATGCTTAATTTGAAACTTTAGACAAAATTCCTGAAAAGACTTAGATGTGTAAGCAGGAGCATTATCAGTTTTTAAGGCTTTTGGCAGACCCATATATGAGAAACAAGTAAAGAGATGTTGTATTACATCTTTAACTGCTTCCCCTGTACGAGCAGTTGCAATAATAACATGAGAAAAGGTATCTACTGTTACATGAACAAAAGACAATTTTGCAAATGAAGAGATGTGAGTTACATCCATCTGCCAGAGTGCATTAGGTTTAAGACCTCCAGGGTTAACTCCCATAGGTAAACTATTTACAGTAGTGGGACAATGAGAACAGAAAGGAACAATCTCCCGAGCAGATCCTTGAGGAATCTGAAATTGATATCTTAGTGCAGTAGCATTTTGATGGTGGAGTGAATGAGAAGCTCGGGCTTCTTCAAAAGCAGAAGCCATTGTGACCTTAGTTAGTGAATCTGCCAGGTCATTTAAGGCATTTAAAGGTCCAGGCAATCCAGAATGAGCCCGAATGTGGCCAATAAAATATGCTCGGCTTCGTTTCTGAATTTGCTGCTGCAGTTTAGTTAACAAGTGAAATATTGCAGTTTTGTTCTTGGGCAGGACCGCAGTCTCAATGTGTGGAAACAGCCTGACCACATACTAAGAATCACAGTAAAGGTTAAATTCCTCCTCTGCAAACATAACAAAAGCCTCTATAACAGCTGTGAGTTCAGCTCTCTGGGCCAAAGTCTCCTGCGTATGTAAAACTTTACGCTGATCTTTTGTAACTATAGAAGCTCTGCCATTAGCAGACTCGTCAGTAAAACCCATTTGAGCATCTGAGATGGGAGAGTATTTACATCTAACAGGGAAAATAACCGGGTGTTTAGACATAAAATTTAGCAAAACATGTGAAGGTTAATGATGCAGAATTTGGCCAAAATAATTTCCTATAGCAATCTGCCAATCCTTATCAAACATTAGAAGAGCATCAAGTTGTTCTTTATTATATGGAATTACAATTTCTGCTGGTTCTTTACCGAACAATTCAATGCTATGTTTTCTCCCTTTCAATATCAACGTAGCTATCAGTCCTGGATAAGAGGCCACTACTTTTTTAGCCTGGGAGGGGAGATGGACCCATTCTAGGGGGCCATTTTGCCATAAAACTCCCATAGATGCTGTTGGAGTAGCTAGGCAGAGGAATTGCCAATTTGTTTGTAAATTAACTCTTTTTACATAGCTATCGGATAAAGCTGCTTCCACTTTTTCTAAGGTCTCCTGAGCCTCAGCAGTTAATTGTCTCTTAGAAGTTGGATCAGGATCCCCGCGTAAAATGTTAAAAAGAGGTTTTAATCCAGCAGTGGTTAATTTTAAATAAAGTCTGATCCAATTAAATGTCATCATTTAAAGTAACAAGGTGATCTTTTCTCAATTTTAATGGGGCATGAGTCACAGTTTCTGAACTGATAACCCGTCCTAAGTAAGTTATGGGCGGATTGACTTGAATTTTCTCCGGGGCAACTTTTAAGCCTCTGTCTGTTAATGCCTGGGTCAAATCCTGAAGGACAGTTTGTAAATGAGCTCTATCAGGGTGAGCTATTAAAATATCATCCATATAGTGAATCATATACAGTTGTTCATATTTAGCCCTAATATCTTCTATAGCTGCATTAACAAAATTTTGACATAAAGTAGGGCTATTTTTCATTCCCTAGGGCAACACTTTCCATTGAAACCTTAAATGAGGCTGTTTAAAATTTTCTGCTGGTAAACTAAAGGCAAATCGCTTTTTATCCTCAGCATTTAAGAGGATGGTGAAAAAACAGTCTTGCAAATCAATTACAATAATATTATATCCTTCTGTGATGGCTACTGGGGAAGGAAGCCCAGGTTGTAAGGCCCCCATATCTTCCATAGTGGCATTAGTAGCTCTTAAATCTTGTAAAAGTCACCACTTGCCAGATTTTTTCTTAATAACAAAAATAGGAGTATTCCAGGGGCTTTGGAGGGCTCAATATGTCCCAATTCTAGTTGTTCAGAAATTAACGCTTTGGCTGCCAGTAGTTTTTCTTTAGTCAGAGGCCACTGTTCTACTCACACAGGGTCCTGAGATTTCCACGTAATGGGGTCGGCAGCAAAAACAATGGCCTCCATCAAAAATTTGGATACCCTAATCCCGGCTTTCGAGGAGCCGGGCAAATTGGCTGAATTATTTCTGTCTGCTGTTTACCTAACCCTTTTGAGGGGTCATAGCCCATTTGTAGCATTTGAAAAGTTACTTTATCATCAGGGCTAAAAGGTAACATGCCCATTTGAGACAGCACATCTCTCCCTCACAGGGAAAAGGGGAGTGAAGGAATTACATATGGTTGGAATGTTCCACGGGTATTCTCAAATTGCCAGTCTAGAATTTTAGCACTTTTAGCTACTGCAGGAGCTCTTCCTATGCCCACCAAATCATTTTCAGTAGTATGTGTGGGCCAGGAATTGGGCCAGTCTTTCCCAGAAATACAAGAAACATCTGCTCCTGTACCTAATAGTCCTTCAATAGACTTGCCACTAACAAGAATAGATTTCATAGGACGCTTCTTAGTAATTTCTGTTACCCAAAAAGCCATGTCACTAGATCCAAATCCTTTGTCCTGCCTTTCATTTTGGGTGGCTGTTTGCCCAATTGTATTATGATAAGGCAAAAGTAAAAGTTGGGCTATTCTCTGTCCCTGATGTATTTGTAAAGTTTTAGTCGGGGGTGAAATCATTATCCGAATTTCTCCTGTATAATCTGAGTCAATTACTCCAGGAATAATCGTAAGACCTTGTATAGCTAAGGAACTTCTGCCTAGTATAATCTCTACCAGGCCTGTTGGTAACAGACCTTTAACTCCTGTAGGGATTTTTATAGTGGGGCTATCTGGTGTTAATATTGTTGAGGTGGTGGAACTGAGGTCCAGTCCTGCGCTGCCTGGGGTTGCTCTGATGAGCTCTGAGATGGGACGAAGGGAATGAATTGGTTCAGTGAGGCTGCCCCAATTGTTGTCGGGGCCTGGGGCTGGCCCCTCAACCCGTTTCCCGACTGCTTGTTGGGGCCTAAAAAGGCTCAATTTCTATGACCTTATATAATCTTGACCTACAGTCCCTTGCCCAATGATATCCTCTCTGGCAGCGAGGGCGAAGAGACCTAGGATTAATGAGCAGGGGGGCAGGGTTTTGTGGAGCAGACACAGCCGGTTGGGCCAGATTAGGTAGATAAGAACCGGGTGTTCTTTGAGGGCAGTCATGAAAAGTGTGTCCCTTCTGGCCACAGGAAAAACTAGTTCCAGGGAATGCATTCCTGCCTTGGTTATTGGGATCACCTTGTAATGGCTTATTTTTGTTAGGAAAAAAAGATTGGATTGCCTGCTGATAAGAGTTTCCTTTTATCGCTCCAGCTATAGCAACACCCTGTAGCATTGATGGTCCTACATCTGCACACTGTTTCATATAATCAATTAAAGATCCAGTTCTTCTAACAGGGCGCAATATAGCCTGGCAGGTAGAATTAGCATTTTCAAAGGCCAAGTGTTTTGTTAACAGTTTAGCTGCCTCAGAGTCAGAAATTATTCTCTGGACAGCTTCTGAGAGTCATGAGACAAAATCTTCAAATGGCTCTTCTGACTTTTGTTTAATATCAGATAGAGTGGCACCTGATGCCTTACCATCGGGCAATGAGCACCAGGCAGTAAAGGCACAATCAGCCACCTGTTGTATAGCAGTCCTATCTAATTTCATCTGTTCGTCATACGAGGGGTAGTCGGCCTGTCCAAGTAATATAGGTTCAGTGATATGTTTAAAGTCTCCATTTTGGTTAGAAAAAGCCTATATACGAGCGAGATCATCATATTCAGATTTCCAAAGTATAAAATGTCTTCCGGACAGGCAGGCCCTAGCAATTGATTTCCATTCTCAAGATGTTAATCATTGGCCTGCTAAATTTTCTACTAGCTGCATTGTATATGGGGCTTTAGGCCCATGTGAAATACATGCATTTTCAAGTTCTTTTACCAATTGAAAAGAAACAGGCTCCCAGTTGATAGCCTTTTGTTCCCTTTCATCATTGTCAAAAATTAAAGGGAAACAAGCCTGAAGTTGGGGATCGAATTTCTCGCCAGGGGCAGAAAAGGCCTGTCTCTGTGGGATCGATATTGGAATTTTCCCACTTCGATAGGGAGGTGGCAGCAATAATGTGGGTTTAATAGGACCTGTACGGCTTTGTATGGGAGGTGGTATGAAAGGTGGTATGGGAGGAGGTGGCAATGGCATAGGTTCCACATTCTCTGCTCTGTACTCTGGAGCTCTTTGAACTGTTTGGTATCCAGAGGTTACATATGGATTAACTGGGAAGGTCCCTTGGGAATCCCTAGGGGCATATGGCCTGATTGGAGACGTTTCCCTTAAGCTCTTTGGAGCTGATGGCTTGACAGGGGAAGTTTCTCTTAGGCCTTTTGGGGCATCTTTGTTTAAGAGATGCCAATCTTCATCAGAGTGATATTTAGCTGTTATCTCGTCTAAATTCTCTTTTTCTTTTGGGGAAGGCCGATCTTGTTTCTCATCCCTATCTTTAAGTTGTTCCTGAGTAGTCATGGCTGCTAACATTTTTCTTAGTTGCCGATGGTCAGGCGGGTCTTCGTTTTTCTCATTTTCCTCAGGCTTAACTACAGTTTTGACCTCATTTTCCTCTTTAAACGTTACTCTTTTAGATTCAGAAGCAGGTTTAGCTACAGCATTTTCTTCACTATCCCTTTTAAGATGTACTTTTTCTGAATCCGGGGCAGGGTCTAAGACATCTCTAATGCTATTCCATAAGGAAAAGGTGTCATTAGGCACCTTTTCTGAGCCATGTTCGGCATGGTAAGTTTTTAGCTGTTTTCCTACTTTCTCCCAGACATCTAAGTTAACAGAGCCTTCGTTTGGAAACCAGGGACAGTGCTCTTGTACAAAGGAAAAAAATGATTGAATGGTAGATTTTTTAACTTTGATTCCTCTTTTATTTAATAACTGTAAAATTACTCCTATAAAGAGCTGTCTTTCATTTGACTCAGTGTTACCCATGTCAGAAAATTAAGTATAATAGAAGATAAAGCTTTTAGCTTTTAAAAGATCAGGCTTTTCTTTGGCCTTTTAACTTCAGAAACTGTTTTCTCTCTCTAAGTCTAACTCTTTAACACTTTCAACACTTCCCACTTCTCTCGCCCTGTCTATTCTACAAGGGGGTCCACAGCACCCTGAGTGGGGTCCTAGCCATCCCGAACACTGGAAGAACAATAGGGCTGATGACCCAAATTGTTCCGAGGGAGGAGCAGTAGGGCTGATGACCCAAACTGTTCCGAGGGAGGAGCAGGAGGGCCGATGACCCAAACTGTTCCGAGGGGGAACAAGAGGGCTGATGACACAAAATGTTCCAAGAAGGGGGGGAGGGCAATAGGGATGATGACCCTAATTGCTTTGGGGAGCTTACCTTCGAATAGCGTGTCTCGGGCGCCACCTGCCGGGGTCCAGCCCCGGCTGATCCAGGGTATTCGAAGGAGGGACGGCGTCAGCGAGGGTCAGGAAACAACTGATTAATTAAACGTTAATTAAGGATATAAAGAGTAATAGAATGAGGATAGCTCAGTAGGAAAATTCAGTGAAGAAAAGAGGCTGAATAAAATTCCAAAGCAGGGAATTTACATCACCTACAAAGGCCTCAGGCATCCTCCCGTTCTCCCGAAGGAGAGGAGACACTAAGGCCTCACCAGTCAGATCCTAGAAGCCCAGGCAAATTAGTAGGCTTGACGAGCTTCCCCGCCTCAGAGGAAAAATTCAGCCAGAAGGTGAAAGAAAGAACGACATGGGGAGACCAAATTTCGGTGAACAAGGCCTGCACTTTATTTCCCAAAGTAGTTTTTATACCTTAAGTTGTGCATAGAGGATAATGGGGGAAGGGGTGGAGTCATGCAAGGACAGCAGTTCCTGATCCTAGCCGAAGCCAGGCTTTCAAACTTATCATATGCAAAAGTTTAGGTGATTTACATCATCTTCTGGCCAGGAGGCCTGTTAACATTTTAAGAAACTTATTTTTCTCTAAAGGTGATTATTCTAAAGTCAGGCGCCAGCCTCCAAAAAGCATTGGATAAAGTTGCATTCCTATAGGGTGAAGGTGAGGTGGGCTCAATCAAGAAAAGAATTAACTCAAGGGTCCAAGATTACAAACATTGAGGCTACTACTTACATTTCTAAACACCCATTATATCCATCAATACACTGCCAAGGACACAGTAGGGAAGGGATATGGAGACTTAGCAGCAAACATTGGCCCAATAAGTGAAAAACCCTTCACCAATACAATTTCTAATCAGTCTTTTAACTACTCAAAGGAATCTGTGTTTAGACAGTTTAGAACATCTCCTGTCTCTCACAGTGGGCGGCTCTGAACAATCACATGTGGCCGAAAAAACCTATTCAGGCAGGCTAGAGGACTTCCAAAGGAGATTGTAGGTTGAAACACTATCACACCCAGGAATTATTAACTGAAGCTGTAAGCTAACTCTTTTTTCAGAGAGAGGTAGTGGGGGACAGCCCCCCGTAAAGTCAGAGGTGTAGGTGAAAGCACAAAGCAGAAAGTAGGCAGACTCTGGTTTTGGGGGTAGATGCTCGAGAATTTCCAGGGGGACTCCTGAGGCTCGATTCCACCTTTGCGTATGCCAAGCCTCCTTCCTCATGACCTTTGACATGGGTGGAGCTCGCTCCCAGCATCTCCCCCTTTTTTATTTCTTAAAACAGCCAGATGCAGCTCAGTCGCGAGCTTCTGAATGTTCTGCCGAAGAATCCTGACAATACAAGGAAGAATGATTATGAGAAGAAAAATTAAAGCACCATCAGCGACGTATCCAAGGATATTGGACAGAATGTTTTTTCCTGAAATGAAGTTAGAGAAAGTGTGAAAAAAGTCATTAGCTGCTCTAGCAGCGGTAAAATCCAGTCGAGAGTGTTCCAGGGTCTGTATTTGATTATGAAGTTTCCCTAAGTCCAGGCCAATGTCAGAGCTGTTCCAAACACCTGAGATATGATTTTTTATTTTTTCCCATTTATACTCTGTCTCGTTTACCTTTAAAGATGTCACGCATATCCACCGGTAAGCAGCGTGGCAAAACAGAGCCATTTTCACTTTTAAAGCCTGTAACTCAGTCCCAATATGCATTATTGCCTCCTCCAAGGCATCTACCCTCATCTCCAACTTTCTATCTATAGCTTCCTGTGTTGCTAGAGTTAGAGAAACATTTTTAGACATGGTATCAACAAATTGGGCAGTATGCACTTGTCGAGTCAATGATATTGCTGCCGCAGTAACAGAAGTAATTGCTGCTATCAAAGCTGATATTCCTAAAATAAGTAAGCCCACAAATCGCCATTGTCACATTAAATCTTGTAGTTGTTGTAACATGGCGAGGCCATAATTGTCATACCAGTGGCTAGTCACTGTCACAGGTATCATGAGATAGGGTGGGCATTTTAACACCACAAAAGAGCAAATATTATATTGAGGGGTCAAACAAGATGAAAGCATGCATTGTTCACAATTTACTATATTAGATCCACCTGAATAATTCGTGCGTACATTAAGTCCCTTGGAGTCAGTAGTAAAAAGCAAAACATAAGGGGAGGGTAGACAAGCTAAAACAGAATAAGTAGAATTGCTATCTGGGCAGTATAAGGAAACAGGAGCAGTAGCAGCAAGGGCTCTCCAAATTTCAGGTTGCCAATATGTCTGTTTCTTAGTTGTATAAGACAGCATAGGAGGAACAAATTGATTACAATGCCTTCTAGTGGCATGTATTGGCCAAGGAAGAGGAATCCTATCCCAATTCTCGAATCTGCCCTCAAATGTATCATTGGCCAATGGATCCTCACCTGGATTAGGGTTGCTCCAGTCCTGAATACTATAATCTCCACCTCCTGGTATCCTATAATCAATCCTTGAATCATAAGTACAAGATGTCCAAGTCGGATACCCTGTATGACTGTGGTGTTCCATACTTTGTCTGAAGGAGCAACCTTATAACAATTTGGATATTTTGGTGGAGATTTGAAATGCAGGGTTACATAGGGGTCAAGAATCCCGGGCATACGAACCAATAATACCCAAGCTGACCGATGACGTAAAGACCAGGAATCTGTTATAATTATTTTTTTAGAGGCCCCAACACATCCTTCTTTGGTTGGGGTAATAAAGCTTCTAGGGTCATTGGGGAAGTTAAAGCAAACAGGGAAATCACCTGTTAATCCCCTGAAGGTATAAGTGAAGTTAATAGGATATTTATCTCTAATGTAAGAAGTATAGGATCCTCCCAAGAGCTGAGGTTGGTCTGTGTTGACCCGTGTAGGCTCATTATTCCAAGTAACAACTTGGAAAGTTGGAGGGTCTGGGACACACGCCCAATATTTGGTTGGAATAGGAGAGGCGCTTACCTGACAGGAAAGCAAAGCAAGCATGGCAATAAATATTTTCTCAGGAGAAGCTGGAGATCCCTGTAAGGAAGCTATTCCTTGTGCCTGGTGGCAGAGTGTTTTTATTTGTCCCCAAGTGGGTATGGAGGCATTCTGGGTCGCCTGAGTCAGGCGGCCTGACACCCTTTTGTGAGGCAAAGGCTCGGGGGGAGCAATATCCTGTATGTGAAGTTGAGACATCTGTTTGGTGGGCAGATCCATTCCCTGCTCATCCGGGATCCCTGATGTCAGTTGCTCTGATGTCAGTGGTGTTTCCCGAGCTGGCGGGGGGAGCAAAGGCAGTGGAGGCCCCTTCCTCTTTCGGGGTCATGGCGGCCATGGAACCCGGTATCCGAGGGGCTGAGACATGGCGAATCAATCTTTCTGGAACCCAAATTGGAGAATCTGCATCCTGTGGGAAAATACAAGCATATCCTCGACCGCTGGTTAACAATGGGTCGGAGCCTTTCCATTGTCCGGAAAGGAGGTCCTTACATTTAACTAAAGGTTTTGTATTCAATTGCTCCGGGCACCAATGGCAAAGCATTGCAGTAATTCTGGCCAAGTCAGTATTTAAAATATTTATTACAAAAAGAGCATGTTGCAAGATCTGATGGGGAGAACTATATTTAAATTCCCCTTCTTCTAGTTTTTGAATTTGGGTTTTTAACGTTTGATGTGCTCTTTCCACAATGGCTTGTCCTTGTGGATTATAAGGGATGCCTGTATTATGCTTAATTTGAAACTTTAGACAAAATTCCTGAAAAGACTTAGATGTGTAAGCAGGAGCATTATCAGTTTTTAAGGCTTTTGGCAGACCCATATATGAGAAACAAGTAAAGAGATGTTGTATTACATCTTTAACTGCTTCCCCTGTACGAGCAGTTGCAATAATAACATGAGAAAAGGTATCTACTGTTACATGAACAAAAGACAATTTTGCAAATGAAGAGATGTGAGTTACATCCATCTGCCAGAGTGCATTAGGTTTAAGACCTCCAGGGTTAACTCCCATAGGTAAACTATTTACAGTAGTGGGACAATGAGAACAGAAAGGAACAATCTCCCGAGCAGATCCTTGAGGAATCTGAAATTGATATCTTAGTGCAGTAGCATTTTGATGGTGGAGTGAATGAGAAGCTCGGGCTTCTTCAAAAGCAGAAGCCATTGTGACCTTAGTTAGTGAATCTGCCAGGTCATTTAAGGCATTTAAAGGTCCAGGCAATCCAGAATGAGCCCGAATGTGGCCAATAAAATATGCTCGGCTTCGTTTCTGAATTTGCTGCTGCAGTTTAGTTAACAAGTGAAATATTGCAGTTTTGTTCTTGGGCAGGACCGCAGTCTCAATGTGTGGAAACAGCCTGACCACATACTAAGAATCACAGTAAAGGTTAAATTCCTCCTCTGCAAACATAACAAAAGCCTCTATAACAGCTGTGAGTTCAGCTCTCTGGGCCAAAGTCTCCTGCGTATGTAAAACTTTACGCTGATCTTTTGTAACTATAGAAGCTCTGCCATTAGCAGACTCGTCAGTAAAACCCATTTGAGCATCTGAGATGGGAGAGTATTTACATCTAACAGGGAAAATAACCGGGTGTTTAGACATAAAATTTAGCAAAACATGTGAAGGTTAATGATGCAGAATTTGGCCAAAATAATTTCCTATAGCAATCTGCCAATCCTTATCAAACATTAGAAGAGCATCAAGTTGTTCTTTATTATATGGAATTACAATTTCTGCTGGTTCTTTACCGAACAATTCAATGCTATGTTTTCTCCCTTTCAATATCAACGTAGCTATCAGTCCTGGATAAGAGGCCACTACTTTTTAGCCTGGGAGGGGAGATGGACCCATTCTAGGGGGCCATTTTGCCATAAAACTCCCATAGATGCTGTTGGAGTAGCTAGGCAGAGGAATTGCCAATTTGTTTGTAAATTAACTCTTTTTACATAGCTATCGGATAAAGCTGCTTCCACTTTTTCTAAGGTCTCCTGAGCCTCAGCAGTTAATTGTCTCTTAGAAGTTGGATCAGGATCCCCGCGTAAAATGTTAAAAAGAGGTTTTAATCCAGCAGTGGTTAATTTTAAATAAAGTCTGATCCAATTAAATGTCATCATTTAAAGTAACAAGGTGATCTTTTCTCAATTTTAATGGGGCATGAGTCACAGTTTCTGAACTGATAACCCGTCCTAAGTAAGTTATGGGCGGATTGACTTGAATTTTCTCCGGGGCAACTTTTAAGCCTCTGTCTGTTAATGCCTGGGTCAAATCCTGAAGGACAGTTTGTAAATGAGCTCTATCAGGGTGAGCTATTAAAATATCATCCATATAGTGAATCATATACAGTTGTTCATATTTAGCCCTAATATCTTCTATAGCTGCATTAACAAAATTTTGACATAAAGTAGGGCTATTTTTCATTCCCTAGGGCAACACTTTCCATTGAAACCTTAAATGAGGCTGTTTAAAATTTTCTGCTGGTAAACTAAAGGCAAATCGCTTTTTATCCTCAGCATTTAAGAGGATGGTGAAAAAACAGTCTTGCAAATCAATTACAATAATATTATATCCTTCTGTGATGGCTACTGGGGAAGGAAGCCCAGGTTGTAAGGCCCCCATATCTTCCATAGTGGCATTAGTAGCTCTTAAATCTTGTAAAAGTCACCACTTGCCAGATTTTTCTTAATAACAAAAATAGGAGTATTCCAGGGGCTTTGGAGGGCTCAATATGTCCCAATTCTAGTTGTTCAGAAATTAACGCTTTGGCTGCCAGTAGTTTTTCTTTAGTCAGAGGCCACTGTTCTACTCACACAGGGTCCTGAGATTTCCACGTAATGGGGTCGGCAGCAAAAAACAATGGCCTCCATCAAAAATTTGGATACCCTAATCCCGGCTTTCGAGGAGCCGGGCAAATTGGCTGAATTATTTCTGTCTGCTGTTTACCTAACCCTTTTGAGGGGTCATAGCCCATTTGTAGCATTTGAAAAGTTACTTTATCATCAGGGCTAAAAGGTAACATGCCCATTTGAGACAGCACATCTCTCCCTCACAGGGAAAAGGGGAGTGAAGGAATTACATATGGTTGGAATGTTCCACGGGTATTCTCAAATTGCCAGTCTAGAATTTTAGCACTTTTAGCTACTGCAGGAGCTCTTCCTATGCCCACCAAATCATTTTCAGTAGTATGTGTGGCCAGGAATTGGGCCAGTCTTTCCCAGAAATACAAGAAACATCTGCTCCTGTACCTAACAGTCCTTCAATAGACTTGCCACTAACAAGAATAGATTTCATAGGACGCTTCTTAGTAATTTCTGTTACCCAAAAAGCCATGTCACTAGATCCAAATCCTTTGTCCTGCCTTTCATTTTGGGTGGCTGTTTGCCCAATTGTATTATGATAAGGCAAAAGTAAAAGTTGGGCTATTCTCTGTCCCTGATGTATTTGTAAAGTTTTAGTCGGGGGTGAAATCATTATCCGAATTTCTCCTGTATAATCTGAGTCAATTACTCCAGGAATAATCGTAAGACCTTGTATAGCTAAGGAACTTCTGCCTAGTATAATCTCTACCAGGCCTGTTGGTAACAGACCTTTAACTCCTGTAGGGATTTTTATAGTGGGGCTATCTGGTGTTAATATTGTTGAGGTGGTGGAACTGAGGTCCAGTCCTGCGCTGCCTGGGGTTGCTCTGATGAGCTCTGAGATGGGACGAAGGGAATGAATTGGTTCAGTGAGGCTGCCCCCAATTGTTGTCGGGGCCTGGGGCTGGCCCCTCAACCCGTTTCCCGACTGCTTGTTGGGGCCTAAAAAGGCTCAATTTCTATGACCTTATATAATCTTGAACCTACAGTCCCTTGCCCAATGATATCCTCTCTGGCAGCGAGGGCGAAGAGACCTAGGATTAATGAGCAGGGGGGCAGGGTTTTGTTGGAGCAGACACAGCCGGTTGGGCCAGATTAGGTAGATAAGAACCGGGGTGTTCTTTGAGGGCAGTCATGAAAAGTGTGTCCCTTCTGGCCACAGGAAAAACTAGTTCCAGGGAATGCATTCCTGCCTTGGTTATTGGGATCACCTTGTAATGGCTTATTTTTGTTAGGAAAAAAAAGATTGGATTGCCTGCTGATAAGAGTTTCCTTTTATCGCTCCAGCTATAGCAACACCCTGTAGCATTGATGGTCCTACATCTGCACACTGTTTCATATAATCAATTAAAGATCCAGTTCTTCTAACAGGGCGCAATATAGCCTGGCAGGTAGAATTAGCATTTTCAAAGGCCAAGTGTTTTGTTAACAGTTTAGCTGCCTCAGAGTCAGAAATTATTCTCTGGACAGCTTCTGAGAGTCATGAGACAAAATCTTCAAATGGCTCTTCTGACTTTTGTTTAATATCAGATAGAGTGGCACCTGATGCCTTACCATCGGGCAATGAGCACCAGGCAGTAAAGGCACAATCAGCCACCTGTTGTATAGCAGTCCTATCTAATTTCATCTGTTCGTCATACGAGGGGTAGTCGGCCTGTCCAAGTAATATAGGTTCAGTGATATGTTTAAAGTCTCCATTTTGGTTAGAAAAAGCCTATATACGAGCGAGATCATCATATTCAGATTTCCAAAGTATAAAATGTCTTCCGGACAGGGCAGGCCCTAGCAATTGATTTCCATTCTCAAGATGTTAATCATTGGCCTGCTAAATTTTCTACTAGCTGCATTGTATATGGGGCTTTAGGCCCATGTGAAATACATGCATTTTCAAGTTCTTTTACCAATTGAAAAGAAACAGGCTCCCAGTTGATAGCCTTTTGTTCCCTTTCATCATTGTCAAAAATTAAAGGGAAACAAGCCTGAAGTTGGGGATCGAATTTCTCGCCAGGGGCAGAAAAGGCCTGTCTCTGTGGGATCGATATTGGAATTTTCCCACTTCGATAGGGAGGTGGCAGCAATAATGTGGGTTTAATAGGACCTGTACGGCTTGTATGGGAGGTGGTATGAAAGGTGGTATGGGAGGAGTGGCAATGGCATAGGTTCCACATTCTCTGCTCTGTACTCTGGAGCTCTTGTTGAACTGTTTGGTATCCAGAGGTTACATATGGATTAACTGGGAAGGTCCCTTGGGAATCCCTAGGGGCATATGGCCTGATTGGAGACGTTTCCCTTAAGCTCTTTGGAGCTGATGGTTGACAGGGGAGTTTCTCTTAGGCCTTTTGGGGCATCTTTGTTTAAGAGATGCCAATCTTCATCAGAGTGATATTTAGCTGTTATCTCGTCTAAATTCTCTTTTTTCTTTTGGGGAAGGCCGATCTTGTTCTCTATCCCTATCTTTAAGTTGTTCCTGAGTAGTCATGGCTGCTAACATTTTTTCTTAGTTGCCGATGGTCAGGCGGGTCTTCGTTTTCTCATTTTCCTCACTTAACTACAGTTTTTGGGACCTCATTATTTCCTCTTTAAACCGTTACTCCTTTTAGATTCAGAAGCAGGTTTAAGCTACAGCATTTTCTTCACTATCCCTTTTAAGATGTACTTTTTCTGAATCCGGGGCAGGGGTCTAAGACATCTCTAATGCTATTCCATAAGGAAAAGGTGTCATTAGGCACCTTTCTGAGCCATGTTCGGCATGGTAAGTTTTTAGCTGTTTTCCTACTTTCTCCCAGACATCTAAGTTAACAGAGCCTTCGTTTGGAAACCAGGGACAGTTGCTCTTGTACAAAGGAAAAAATGATTGAATGGTAGATTTTTAACTTTGATTCCTCTTTTTATTTAATAACTGTAAAATTACTCCTATAAAGAGCTGTCTTTCATTTGACTCAGTGTTACCCATGTCAGAAAATTAAGTATAATAGAAGATAAAGCTTTTAGCTTTTAAAAGATCAGGCTTTTCTTTGGGCCTTTTAACTTCAGAAACTGTTTTTCTCCTCTCTTAAGTCTAACTCTTTAACACTTTCAACACTTCCCACTTCTCTCGCCCTGTCTATTCTACAAGGGGTCCACAGCACCCTGAGTGGGGTCCTAGCCATCCCGAACACTGGAAGAACATAGGGCTGATGACCCAAATTGTTCCGAGGGAGGAGCAGTAGGGGCTGATGACCCAAACTGTTCCGAGGGAGAGCAGGAGGGCCGATGACCCAAACTGTTCCGAGGGGGAACAAGAGGGCTGATGACACAAAATGTTCCAAAAGGGGGGGAGGGCAATAGGGGTGATGACCCTAATTGCTTTGGGGAGCTTACCCTTCGAATAGCGTGTCTCGGGCGCCACCTTGCCGGGGTCCAGCCCCGGCTGATCCAGGGTATTCGAAGGAGGGACGGCGTCAGCGAGGGTCAGGAAACAACTGATTAATTAACGTTAATTAAGGATATAAAGAGTAATAGAATGAGGATAGCTCAGTAGGAAAATTCAGTGAAGAAAAGAGGCTGAATAAAATTTCCAAAGCAGGGAATTTACATCACCTACAAAGGCCTCAGGCATCCTCCCGTTCTCCCGAAGGAGAGGAGACACTAAGGCCTCACCAGTCAGATCCTAGAAGCCCAGGCAAAATTAGTAGGCCTTGAACGAGCTTCCCCGCCTCAGCAGGAAAAATTCAGCCAGAAGGTGAAAGAAAGAACGACATGGGAGACCAAATTCGGTGAACAAGGCCTGCACTTTATTTCCCAAAGTAGTTTTTATACCTTAAGTTGTGCATTAGAGGATAATGGGGGAAGGGGTGGGAGTCATGCAAGGACAGCAGTTCCTGAATCCCTAGCCGAAGCCAGGCTTTCAAACTTATCATATGCAAAAGTTTAGGTGATTTTACATCAATCTTCTGGCCAGGAGGCCTGTTTAACATTTTAAGAAACTTATTTTTCTCTAAAGGTGATTATTCTAAAGTCAGGCGCCAGCCTCCAAAAAGCATTGGAATAAAGTTGCATTCCTATAGGGTGAAGGTGAGGTGGGCTCAATCAAGAAAAGAATTAACTCAAGGGTCCAAGATTACAAACATTGAGGCTACTACTTACATTTCTAAACACCCATTATATCCATCATACACTGGCCAAGGACACAGTAGGGAAGGGATATGGAGACTTAGCAGCAAACATTGGCCCAATAAGTGAAAAACCCTTCACCAATACAATTTCTAATCAGTCCTTTTAACTACTCAAAGGAATTCTGTGTTTAGACAGTTTAGAACATCTCCTGTCTCTCACAGTGGGCGGCTCTGAACAATCACATGTGGCCGAAAAAACCTATTCAGGCAGGCTAGAGGACTTCCAAAGGAGATTGTAGGTTGAAACACTATCACACCCAGGAATTATTAACTGAAGCTGTAAGCTAACTCTTTTTTCAGAGAGGTAGTGGGGGACAGCCCCCCGTAAAGTCAGAGGTGTAGGTGAAAGCACAAAGCAGAAAGTAGGCAGACTCTGGTTTTGGGGGTAGATGCTCGAGAATTTCCAGGGGGACTCCTGAGGCTCAATCCCGCCTTTGCATATGCCAAGCATCCTTCCTCATGACCTTTGACATGGGCAGAGCTCGCTCCCAGCACCCTCGCACCACAAAAGGAGGCCTGTGTAACCAACTGAATCTCGAGTGGAACCCTGCGGATCCTGCTGCAAGGAAAAGGATGCCAAGTTCCGCCTCAGCTCCAGAGAAGTCCTGATTCCCCTGGACGGGCTCCAATGGAACAATGAGTATCCCCTCACAACAGGATGAGAGGCCTGTCTGCCCTGCCTATCCTCTTGCAAAAGCCCAAGTCCCCCCCCCCCCCCCGCCCCTGAACTCGACTGGAGGCCTGACACTCCTTTGACAACTTGAGAGGAATGCAGAGTTCAATTCCTCAACACCAGACGAGGCCTGACTCCATTATTGAACCTTGATAGGAAACCCGAGATCCCTGTCGCCACCGAAGAGAAAAACAGAGTTTACAAATTGCATTCTAGACACGACCCTATTCGCAGGCAGCGACTTGAGAGGAATCGAGACATGTTCCGCACAACTCGAAAAGATAAAGGATTTCTCTAAGGCTACACGAGCGGATCCCTGAGGTCCCTGTCGAAAATCGAGAGGAAACCCAAGCATCCTGCCACAACTCGAGAAAAACCATGAGATTTTCCCCTTAACGTGAGATGAGGCCCTTTTACAGAGCAGTGTCACGAGAGAAACCCCTGTTCCCTCTTGAAACATGAAAGGGTACTTGACACCCTTGATGCAACTCAGGAAGCTTCCCGAGATACCCGTCCCCACTCGAGAGGAACACGGAGTTTCACACCACAACTCAAGAAGAGCCCCGTTTTTCCTATACTCAACTTGAGATGTGGGTCGATTCCCTGCTTTTTCGGGAAAGGAATCCCAACGTTCCTGTTGCCCCTCAAGAGGAGGCTGGTCTCACCTTGAAACTCAAGCACATCCCCGGGAGTCATGCCTCAGTTCGAAAAGAACCTTATTTCCCCAGCCACTCCAGATAAGCCTGATTCCCCTGCACTGACTCAAATGGAACCTCGAGGATCAACTCAAATTACAAAGTGAGGTGTGTAATCCCCATGACACCTCGAGAAAAAGCCCCAGACCCCTGTGTCCACTCAACAGGAAGCCTGGTACCTCATTGAAACCTCGAGAGGGAAGCGGAGTTCCATGTCTTCACACGAGATGAGGCCTGAGTCCCTGCTGAAACTCCATAGGAACCCGAGATCCATGTCAGAACTGGAGAGGAACCCTGAGGTTCCGACCTCAACTTGAGATGAGGAGGTATGCCCCTGCACCGACAGAAGAGGTATCCCGAAAGGCCCCTCGCAACTCGAATGAAGACTTGACTTTCCTGAGGCAACACGAGCAGGTTTGAGGTCCCCGTCGCAATTTGAGTGGAACCCCAAGTTTCCTGCTGCGACTCGAGAAACCCCAGGAGATTCTCCCCTCAACGAGAAATGAGGCCCCTTTCTGCTGCAGCATCTCGAGAGAAATCCCACGTTTCCTCTTGAGCCTCGAAAGGGTACTTGACACCCTTTAGGCAACTCAAGAAGTTCCCCAACATACCCATCCCCACTCGAGAGGAACACCGAGTTTCCCAACACAACTCAAGAAGAGCCCCAGTTTCCCCTCCTCAACTCGAGATGGGGGTCGATTCCCCTGCGTCATCTGTAAAGGAATGCCGAAGTCCCTGTCCCACCTCAAGTGGAGGGTGGTCTCAACTTGAAACTGGAGAGGAACCCGCGAGTCTTGCCACAATTCAAGAGATATGGATATCCACATCCACTCGAGATAAGGCCTGATTCCATTGCACCAATTCGAATGGAACCCGGAGAATCAACTCACAACATGAAGGGAAGACTGATACTCTGGTTGCAAATTTGAGAAAATCCTCAGGTCCCCAATTCATCTTGACTGGAAGCCTGAAACCTCTTTTACAGCTCGAGAGGAAAGCAGAGTTCCATGCCTCAACAAAAATGGAGACCTGACTCCCTGTTTGAAACTACAGACACACCCCGAGTTCCACATCAGAACAAGAGAGGAACCCTGAGCTTACTGCCTCAACTGGAGATGAGGCCCTCTTCAATTGCACCGACCCCAGAGGAATCCCAAGAGGCCCCTCACAAGTCGAAAGGATTCCTGACTTCCCACAGGCACCATGAGAAGCTCCCTGAGGTCATCATCACAACTCGAGGGAACCCAAATATTTCTACCACAACTCGAGAAAGACATCGAGATTCCCCCTTGAACACGAATTGAGGCCCAATTCCCCTGCCGTGACTTGAGAGCAATCCCGAGCTCCCCCTCGCAACTTGAATGGAGACTGGACTTCCTGGGGAAATACGAGAGGCTCTTTGAGTTCCTTGTCTTAATTCAAGAGAAACCCCAAACTTCCCGCCGCAACTCGAGAAAACACCAGGAGATTCCCCCTTCATTGCCAGATGAGGCCCTTGTTTACCTGCAGAGACTAGAGAGCAATCCCGAGTTCCCTCTCAAAACTCCATAGGAGGCTTGACTCCCTTTAGGCCACTGAAAGAGCTCCAGGAGTTACCTGTTGCAACTCTAGAGGAGAGCAGAGTTCTTTGCTTCAATTCGAGATGAGGCCTGAATCCCCAGGTGAATCTTGAACACAACCCTGAGATCCACGTCACCATTGGAAAGGAAAACGGACTTTCTGTACACAAGTCTGGATGAGGCCTATTTCCCTTGCAGTGACTTGCGAGGAACCCCGAGGTGCCAGTCAGAACTTGAAATCAGACCTGAATTCCCTGAAGCAATACAAGCGGGACCCGAGATCCATGTCGCAACTAGAGAGGAACATCAAATTTTCCGCCAAACCTCGATGAAAACCATGGGATTCTTCCTGCATCGTGAGATGGGGCCCTTTCCCACTGCAGCGTCTCAAGAGAGATCCCACGTTCCCTCTTGAAAATCCAAAAGGTACTCCACACCCTTTATGCAACTCAAGAAGTTCCTCGACATAACCGTCCACACTCGAAAGGAACACCGAGTTCCCTGGCACACCTCAATCTGAGCCCCATTTGCCCCTCCTCATCTCGAGATGAGGGTTGATTCCCCTGCTTTGTCTGAAAAGGAATCCCCACATTCCCTTCGCACTCAAGAGGAGGCCGTCTCAGGATGAAACTCGACAGGAACCCTCGTGGGCCGTGTCACAATGCCAAAAACACTGATTTCCCCATCCACTCAAGATAAGGCCCCCTGCACCGATTCGAATGCAACCACGAATATCGAGTCACAACACAAAGGGGCACTGACACCCTGGTTGCATACTCCAGAAAAAGCCACAAGTTCCAATCCAACTCGACATGAGGCCTGACACCGCATTCACAACTCGAGAGGCAAGCCGAGTTCCATGCCTCAACACAAGACGAGGCTGCCTCCCCTGATCAAACTAAACAGAACCCTGAGATCGATGTCAGAAATGGAGAGGAAAGCCTGAGGTTCCCGCCTCAACTCGAGATGAGGCCCTATAAATCCCTGCAGTGATGCAAGAGGAATCCCGAAGTGCCCCTCAACA